>NC_089505.1:365164316-365367882 GCF_036850995.1 Saccopteryx leptura
GAAGAGTAAAAAACGAAGAGCCAGGAGAATTTTGAAAAAAAAATGAGACTATCTTCTACCAAATATCAAGACTGAGCTTAAAGCTTTAGGACGTGAGACCATAAGAAGGTACTCCCATGGAGCAGTCTGGGAACCAGAGTGGACCCGTGGATGCCTGAGCAGAGGGCACACGGGAAGGGCAGAGAAGGACACACCTGAATAAATGCTGTAGAGACCACTGGCCGCCGTGTGGGACCCGACTGGTACCCTACATACCCAGTACCCAGCACCAGAGTCCAAAGTGAATTGCAGACAGATGAATACGACACTGGGGTAATGAAATATTCCATAAACAAGACCAACGAACACAACAACAAGTTCAGCTACAGAAGCGTTTTTGAATTCTACAGAGCAGAAGCGCTTACTGCACTTATGAAAATTAAGGAGAAGTGACAGGTTAGGAAAAGATATTTACAAAGCACATAACCACTACAGAAATTGCATCCAGAATGTAGAACTATAAGTCAGCAAGGGGGGGAAAGAAAACTTACAATGTATTTAAAATTGCCAGAGGATCTGAGTAGAAGCAAAACAGAAGAAATCTAAATAGCCAATAAGCATGTAAGAAGATGTTGAAAGTGTTCAACTCACTAGTAATTGTAGAAATTCAAATTAAATATAAGGTGCTATGTAATAACCAATTTGATTGGCCAGTGTTTTAAAATTGCTTATTATCTGATACCGGCATAGGTTATATGTGTATAAATTAATACCCTTTAGAAAAAAGTGGGGTAATGAACACATATAAAGTTGGAATGACGCTCATAACCGATGGCGTGGCAATGCCACTACTGAATAGCCCAGGGAAACCATCACCCGCACAAGGAGATGCGTGCAACTCCTTCTGCAAAATGAAAGAGGGGGACAGCCTACGTGGTTGCCCAAAGGAGGCGGCTGCCCCAGGGCTGAGCTTCAGCTGCAGCCACTGGGAGGGCCGGGCCGGTGTTAGAGCTGTGCATACTCCAACTGGCCAGGGCCAGTGAATCACTAGCTGTTAGATTTTTATTTTTTATTTTTATTTTTTATTCAGGGAGAGAAGAGGAGGCAGAGACAGACTCCCACATGCTCCCCGACTGGGATCCACCTGGCAAGCCCACTAGGGGGTGATGCTCTGCCCATCTGGGGCATTGCTCTGTTGTTTAGCAATCAAGCTCTTCTTAGCACCTGAGGTAGAGTTCGTGGAGCTATCCTCAGTTCAGTACCTGGGGCCAACTGCTCCAATCGAGCCATGGCTGCAGGAGGGGAAGAGAAAGAGAGAGAAGTGAGAGGAAGAAGGGGTGGAGAAGCAGATGGACACTTCTCCTGTGTGCCCTGAGCAGGAATAGAACCCGGGACATTGACATGCTGGCCAATGCTCTACCACTGAGCCAGCTGGCCAAGGCCTGGTAGATATTTTGAATATCACCTTTATGACACACTGCGATTCATTCACCCAATGGAATGTTATGCCGCAGTCAGAATGAATGAGCTAGTTCCATGTGTCTTCCGATGCATAAATCTCAAAAAGATAACATTGAATGAAAAGCAAAGTGCTGAAAAGACAATCACTCATACTAAAAACCAAATGAACAAACAAAAAGCACATACCTAACTACTCTTGTTTAAAGAGACACAATTACCTAGTAAATGGAGTAAAAATATGGGTGGAAACAACATTTATGAAATATGTACTAATTGTGGGGGGCAGACACCACCGCAGACGAAAGAAGAAACAGGCTGGGGGAAGAACATATCTATTAATGATATTTTATTTCTTATTTTTAAAAAAGACCCAAAGCAAACATGCAAACTACTGACAGTTATTAAATCTGGATGGTGAAACTATAGCTACCTATTTTTTTTTAACATTTATGGATGTCTGAAAATTGTATAACTATTATTTTCTCAAGTTTAAGAGATTCTGTTATCAAAATATTTAAAGCTTTTACTGTACAAAATCAAATCAACTGATTATAGTTGCAATTCACATGAATGAGAATTAAATAGTTCATGTTTGTAATGAAAACAACTAACGGCTTATTAGTCACATTAAAATCTATTCATTATATAATTCACGAAATAGAACATTTTTGCTGCTATCAAAAGTATTCAATGTATAATACTGTGATTTGCATTTTAACTTATCTAAAATTTTCATACTCTGCAAATCAAAGTATACACCTGTTCATTTATCTCTACTGTGCATCTCTAGAGAGAGTCTGTCTGAGGATAAGTTTGGATGCAAATTTAAGTTGCTAGTTTGGAAAGGCTTTATTTTCTACGGGAGGAAAGCCTCATAGGATCGTCACCAACAATGGGATGCTCATAGCCTTCCCCTCCAATTCACAGAATACATCCTTCAAATCAATCACCTGGAATGTAAGTGATGCTGGGAACACCTTGCGACAAGAACATGGTTGGCTGCTTCTAACCAAAGTCAGCGGGAAAGTCAACTAATAATTTAGATACCGACTGGCGCCAAGGTCTGTGTACCTGCATCCGTCACAGCCCGGGCGACCTTCCTCTTCCCGGTTCTCACGCTCTTCTTGAAGTTTCCTCTCCGCCTCCTTCTTGTCCTTGGCTCGCCTGAGGCAGTAGGCTTTCTCCTGCTCCCCGATTTGTTGTTCAATTACTGGAAAGTCCTGCAAGGCCTGAATCCTTTCTGAACGTTCTATTTCTTTCCCGTCCAACCACTTGAATGAAAAATAACCGATACAGAGCAATTATTCTAGTGCAATTTGAAATCAGCCCCGAGTTGACTTTGAAGGGAATATTTTAAACTTAGAAACAATAAATAATGCATCATATTGATATGGGACGCATCAGACACTTTGATCTAAGTCAATGTTTATTTCATACAATCAACACAGTTTATAAACTGTCTTTACTGGTAATACTAAGTAGGTCTTCTGTTGAAACTGATTATTAATAAAAAGCTCTCAAAATATATTAATTTGATAACGACTCATCATCAAGGATTTCAATGCCCCAAGTCAAACTATAGCTCTAAAGTATAACAATGACCCTTCCCAAATTCTCTCTACAAGAAAGGAATTTGTATATTGCACAAAGTTGAGCTCTAATACATATGAATGCACATTCTACCTTTTCAAAGACACACAAACTGCATTATTAATTGTTATGGTTCTGTCTACATTGGTATTTTTATAGTGATTTTCCAAGTTGAAACATTCAAATGAAACACCAACCTAAAACCTGCCATTTCAAGGCTACCAGGTTAAAGATACCTATTTATTTACCCAGCCTCATCCTACAGAAAGTGGGGAGGTATTTAGAAAGGTGTGGTAGGCAGAAAAATGCCTCCTCCTCCCTAAAATAGACACGTTCTAATTCCATAAATACTACTTCACATGGCAAAGGGACTTTGCGGATGTGATTGAATTAGGAAATTTCCGATGGGGAGATGACCCAGATGATCTGGGTGGGCCCAGTGTAAGCACAAGGCTCCTTCAGGTGAAAGAAGACGGCAGAGGGGTCAGGGTCAGAGACAGGGGGAGACTGAAGGCGCTACACTGCTGGCTTGGAAGATGGAGAAAGGGTCCCCCATCCCAAAATGGCAGGCACCCTCCCAAGCTGAAACATGCAGGGAATCCCACCGAGCCCGTGGCCCGCGGGAGAACACGGCCCTGCCCACACCTCGGTTTTAGACGTCTGACATCTAGGACTGTCAGAGTATGGATCTGTGGTGTTGTAAGCCACTATGTTTGTGGGAATTCATGACCCTAGCAATAGGGAACGGACATAAAAGGAAGAAACACACAAAGATGAAAAATATATAAATTAAAAAAAAAAACATTATCAGGATTCGTTTCATTGTAAATCAAAATTATAACATTGTGACGTGGAAATAAAAAACTTAATCTGGGTTCTTTTGGTCGCAGGACACATGGGACTGCTGTAGGTGGGCCGCTGACTTGGGTCTGAGCTTCCTGGCAGCCAAAGCAAAACAGGAAAACAGTATCAGTTACCTGACTTCTGTCGTCTTTCATGAGAAAATGTACCAGTGTTTCGGTTTCCCGTAATCTTTAAAATGCATTTCTGAAGCAGAGCTCTCTGGTGGAGAGCTTGCGAGGTGTCGTGCCCTCCCCACACAGGACAGGCTTCAGGGAGCTGTTACTCCAGCATCCTTCGGTGAAACATGAGCCCACAGCGGCCAGACCCAATTTACTGAGACCTCTCCTTTCAGGGGATAAGTAATTATGGTCCAAGTACTTAGCCTTTTTAAAAAATTACCTAATTTAAGCTAGAGTTAAGATCTAAACAATTTGGAAAATTCTGACCACTTGTGATTTCTTCCATTGGAATTTGGATAAAGAACGGGAAGCAAGGTGTTATTCTATCACTTGTGGCTGCGTCACAAGGATTTAAGGGTTTACTTTTAAAAAAATACATTTGTGTATGTAATTATGTGTGTGTGTCTTTCCTTAAACTCTGGTTTAAATAAATATTGATTTTCATTTAGACCTCTTGTTTCTAAAAGAATATGACAAATGAACCCCCATCACCATACAGACGGGAAACAGAAAAGCTCGTATTGAAAATGGAGAACACAT
Organism: Saccopteryx leptura; assembly: GCF_036850995.1. Taxonomy (NCBI): domain Eukaryota; kingdom Metazoa; phylum Chordata; class Mammalia; order Chiroptera; family Emballonuridae; genus Saccopteryx; species Saccopteryx leptura. The sequence goes on from NC_089505.1 coordinate 365,168,909, forward strand.
TTGGGACTGTGCCACGTGTCTGTCAGCACCTGTCTTTTTTACTGGGTCTCAATTTATTTGACGACTTCCGTTAGGTAGTCTTTGAAACTCGCCCAGGTTTCCTTCCAGCCGAAATCCCACCTGAGTTTAGACGGTCTAATGAACGGAGAGTTAGGGTTTAAGTTGTGATTATAATATTTCTTGGTCTTTCTTTACTGTGGATTCTCGAAGCACAGAGGTAGATTGTCCACGCTTCCCAGTGATCACGGCACACGTGCCGTAGCAAAGAGAAAGACAGACTAAAATGCATCAAAAGCTTCACAGACCTCCTTTAAAGCGGGGGTTATTAGAGATTAGGAAAATGAGGTAGGCCGCTCATAGCTCGTGGAGACACGAGCTCAACTCTGGTCTGCCTGCTACCAAACTCTTTCTCCTATGCTCCTGTGCCCGCTCACTACCTGGTCCGGCTCGGACACCTGGAAAAGGATACTTAGAAAGGGCAGATCTCCGCACACCTGTCTCTGTGTCTGTCTAAATAACCACTCCGTTGTTATGAGTTGAGTTGTGTCTCTCCCCAAAACAGCTGAAGTCCTAACCCCAGGACCTGATGATGTGACCTCATTTGGAAACAGTCATGGCAGATGCAGTTAGTTAAGATGAGGTTATCCTGGAGTAGGGTGGGTCCCTAATCCAATGCGACAGATATCCTTATAACAAGAATACCATGTGAACAGACAGAGACATAAGAAGGCCATGTCCAGATGAAGGCGGAGATAGCAGTGGTGCTTCTACGAGCCGAGGAACACCAAGGCTCGCCCTCAGCCAGCGGGAGTTAGGAGAGAGGCCCGGGACAGGTGCCTCACAGGGACCCTGAGGCTGGCCTCGGCCTCGAAAGAGGGTAACCCTGCTGACACCATGATCCTGAACTTCCAGCCTCCAGGACTAGCAGATGATAGGTTTCTGGGGTTTAAGCACCCAGTTTGTGGTGCTTTGTTAGGGTGGCCCTAGGAAAATCATACATCTGTTAACACAATGCCTTTCAAGTAGATCACAGCTTTCAAGGAAATAAATGATGATTAAGATTCTAAAGTTTATCAGCCTATTTTTAAATACTAGTAAACATGCTTATGAATGCTGTTTTTCAGAGAGGCTGCTGTTGCCAGTGTGATTGCTGAGTCAGAGCAGGCTGCCGGAAGGAGTGACGCGCACGCGAAGCCTGTACCTCAGTCTGCAGACAAGCAGTGAGAACGGTGTCCTGAGGATGGTGGGATCTCGGGATCAAAGCCCACGGGAGCCACCTGCCAGGTGGGCCAGCTGAAACGAGGCGCACAGCAACTCTCCGACCCTGACTTCCTCCTCTCCGAGCGAGCGCACTAACCATCGCCCTGCTGGGGTCCGGGAGGGTCAGAGATGTTGTGCCCAAAGCACCGGGAACACCCTGGCCTAGGTGACAGGCGCCTGTCGGACGGCAATCACAAACTTCCAGCTGGAACACTGCGGCGGGGACACGGGCTCGGCTGGGGCAGGCTCGGCTGGGACGGGGTCAGTGGGGACAGGCTCAGCTAGGACCGGCTTGGCTGGAACGGGCTGACCCCTTCCCAGGGAAGTGGCTCCCAGCATCCTGCTCCAGGGTCCACCCCTGTGATATCCTGGTTCTCGGCAGTCTGCTTCCTAGGAACTCACTGGGCAATGATGATCAACCCGTTGGAGCCCACTTATCATTTATTCCAAACATACACTCTAGATTCAATCACCTGAGTCACTCGTTCTCTTAATCCAAGAGATTTTACATGAGAAGAAACGTGTCCCATTAACACAGAAACCTCAGCACACAAACCACAGCAGTCTGAAAACAAACGTCCGGGGACTTGAAGAACGCGGAGCAGAGCCCGCGCGCCTGCGCAGTCTCCTCGCAGAAGCGTGGGGCCCGTGCAGGTCGGGAACTCTTAGAATTACACGAAAATTAACATTACTTCTTCAATACGTTCGGGCGTATGGTTTCTTTAGAAACTGGACGCTTTTTCCTAGCTCCAAAGTATTAGATGAGGGGACACACCGCACAGGAGACGAACCCAGAGAGTGGTGGCTCTCAAGGCGCGCGCCGGGCCAGCCGCGTCAGCGTGTCTGGGGAGGTGTTAGCAACGCGAGGTCTCGAGTGTCTTATCAGACCCGCCGAGTCAGGAACTCTGGGGGCGGGGCCAGCCGACGCCACCCAAGTGTTTCCGTATGGTACCTACCCGAGTTTCAGAACCGCTAACATGGAGAGCAAGTTAACAGAGAGCAATCAGAAAACAATTCTTATAAAAGTGATAAGAACACAGTAGTTTAAGATGATGAAATACTGTAGCCCTAAACTAAAACCCCTAAACTATTAGTAATGATAAATGCTTTTCATACCAACCATTTGAACTCATCAAGAAATATTTAAATTAAGCCCTGGCCAGTGGTGCAGTGGATAGAGCGTGGAGCTCACTGGCTTGATCCAGGGGCCACTGGCTCCAGCCTGGAGATCTCTGTCTCAACTCCAGGGTCGCCGATCCCAAAGGTGCGGGCTCAACCCCAAGGTCATTTATTTGAGCCCTGGTCAGGGCACATGACAAGCACTCAATGGCACAACTAAGTGAAACAACAGTTGATGCTTCTCTCTCCCCATTCCTCTCTATCTCTCTCTCTCTCTTTCAAAAAAAAGAAAAGAAAAAAAAAGAAATAGTTAAATTAAGCTCTGTGTATTCTGATTGAAAAAGGAGAAAAGTACCCAATTTACTTTTCAGAGATTTATGAAAGCAATTATAACAATTTTAAAGCTCACTAAGTCAAAGAATTGGTTTTTGATTTTCTGGAATATTTCATTCTCTGAAGCAACATATTTCCTGACAATGCTCTGAGTGAATCAGGAATTATTGTAGTCGCTTGCGTTCACCTCTCTGAGATTTCCACATCATTGAAAGAAACATACCTTTAATTGTTGGAGAGTCGCCACCACGAACTGCCTGTAGCCGCGGAAGTCGGCGCACGGGTTGCCCATGAGAAACAGCTCTCTCAGGTGGATGTTGTGCCGGAGCGCCTTGACGCTGCTCAGCTGGCCGATGAAATTCACAGTCAGGTCGAGTTTCGTCAGCCCCTCACACCCTGTTGAGAGAAATGGAAACAAAGAAATAAATCACGCTGGTAATAAAATGATGTGTGCAATAGCAGCGCAAAACCGAGGTAACGGTGGCCAGCTTTTAAGTCTGCTGATTGACTGCACTGCTTACCAAATCCTATCTCTGCCACATCCTTGCTGGGTGACCCTGGAAAAGCTACCAGCCGCGCTTCTCCTCTGTAGAATTACAGGAGTGAGGGTTCCCAATTACCAATGAAGGTAATAGGAGAGGACGTGTGTCAAGGACTTGGTGCCGTGCCTTCCACCTAGAGAGCTTCAGTCGGTGTCAGCCAGGCTGAGAAACAGCCCGATGAGCACTCGTTTGGCCAGCACGCGGCTTCCTGGGCAATGCGCCCGCCCGTGGGAAGGAGGGATGCTTGCTGCAGCTGCATGAGCAGAGAGCTCCCGGATCCTTCCGTGAACCAAGGACGAGTTGGTCTGGCTTACACAGCAGCCTCTGTGGGCGAGGTCCAGCATGCGGCCGTCCCTGCCTGCGGCTGGCTCACGCTCATTGGACTGGGATGGCAGATTTTGCAACTTCAATCACGTTAGCGTCACCTCTCGCTGACGTCCCAGCTCCCACTTGTTCTGTGCTCATTTCTCCTAACTTCCGCGCACTCCACCCTTCCCAGGCGCTTCCTGATTACATACTGCTTTTCTGTTGTTGATTTGTGACTTGTTTATAACTTAGGGTGAACTTTGGTTCCTGAGATCTCATATTAAACTCTCCGAAGTGAACTTGATTCAGATTGTTCACAGCTCTGCACCCCTGTCACCTCTGGCAAAGTTTTTCTCATGTCTGAAGTCTCTATGGTAGAACCAGTTTCATCACGGGGTCGCGTGTCTCCCCGTCCCCTCTCCTGATTCTAGCACCTGACGCACCTTGCCCAGCGTCCCATGTCTTCCTTCTGTCTAGTCATATCCCAAGCCAGTCTCTTCCAGATACGTTAGCTCCACTTTCATGCTGGGTCCTCACCCTACATCCATCCGTCCATCTAGCAGTTACTGGGTGCCTGCTCTGCACGAGTCACTGAGCCAGGTCTTCGGGATAAAAGGATTCTTAAAAATCCGTGGTATTTCACCTCACGCTATGTCTAATATAGAGAAGGGGGGGGGGGGGAGATGGGCATTGGAATTTTAATGTGCAGAGGCACCAGGAACGCAGCTGGAGAAGCAGGCCACGCCCACTGAGACACTAAGTCACCCTAGGTTTGCATTCATTGGTTCGTTTTTGTCAGTCCCACCCATTGTTCAACCCATTGCTCCTGGCCGCCACCCCCAACATTCTGCTAGGTTTGCTCCTCTAAAGGTAACCAAGGACCTTCATGCAGACCCTCTCCGGCCCATGACACACTAGCACAACCTGCTGCGTGTGGCAGGGCTGACCCGGATTCTCTGTTAAACCTCCCAGCTGTCTGGCAGTGATACGACTCCTCCTTTACAACATGCTGCATCCCCTGGACCTCTCTTACAAACTTCTCCACTCCGTCAGCGGTAATATGATCCAAATTTCCATCCTTCACCCAACGTTCCCTGTCCCCGTGGTTTTCTTGATGACAACAGCTGTGTTCATTGGTTGAACTAACGCCAGATTCTGACAGCTCCCAACAACCCCAATATCTGACGTTGCCACTGAATATCGACCTAGTTTCAAACGCCTGCAAGACAAGTCACGTTCAGCATGTCCAAAACCGAATTCTCCATGGTTTCTCTTGCTCTCCACACCCCAGGACAGCTTTTCTTCCTTCCTCATGTCTGGAGTCTGTTACTGCCATTGCCACTGTGCTATCAGATGTGAGTGTGACCCAGAGTCAAGCCAAGGTCAACTTGAAAGCTAACCTAATTGACGCCCTTGGCCCCTTTGGTCATCAGTCAGCCGGCCCTGCAGACCTAACTGCAATCTCACACACTTCTCGCGACTATAATCCTGTTACTGACATTCCAGTTCAGGTTTCTGTCACCTCTCTCACAAAATATGGCAATAGTCTCCAAAATCTGCTCCCTATTTTGAAAGCACAGGATGGAGGTAAGGAAGGATAGATGGATGGATGCACAAAAGAAAGGAAAAGAGGAAGGAAAGATTTTTTAGTGGCTTTCCTCTTGTTCGTATTTCTTTTTCCTTCCCTTCCCTTCCTTTCTGTGTCCTTCAGAACAACTAAATCCTAAAGCCATTAGGGGAGGCAGAGCAAAGAAAGAGTGGAGAGGCCAAGGGCCGCTGGGTGGCCTTGATCAGGGTGTTGGGGGCCACGCAGGCTGAGAGAAGCCTGCGGAGAACTGCTGTGCTGTAAGTCGGAGCTGGAGCAGGGAGGGGCCGCCCCCAGGCGAGGGGCCCTCTGGCGTCAAGCTGACGCCGGTGGAACACAATGTGGGGCCTACAAGTACAAGCAGTTGTACTCACACCCATCTGATGGGTGGGCCCCGCGCAGGACTTGCCTGCAATGCACAGCAGGGCCTGGGAGAGCCAGACCGGCTGGAGGAAGCGGGATGAGGGGTGGGGGCAGGAAGAGAGGGCAGAGACTAGACGTGGGTCAGCACAGGAGAGTGCCATCTCTCCTCTCGGCAGAGTGTTAATGCAAAACACCAGTCACCAGAAATAGGTCGATACCCCATGTCGACATCCCACTATTATGATATCCCATTAGAGGATATAAGAATATAAGCAAAGTGGGTGGGAGGGAACAGAGAGCCTGGGAGGCAGCGGGGAGAACAAAGTCTGCGTCCTCCGCCTCAGAAAGTCAACAGATGACGCTCCAGACGAGAAGAGCCAGGAAGGCCAGGCAGAGCCTCGACTGAGCACACTCTGCGGGAAGGTCGCACAGCGGAGGGGAGTTGAGAATGATCACCGCTGGGGGCGGGACTGAGGGTTCTGAGGGCAAAACAAAAGACTGCTGTTTTCCGACAGAAGAGTAGAGCTCATTTTGCCTGTCTAAACTATGTATTGTATCACTATAGTGAACATGTCAATCATTAACAAGATCAGTACCCTAAAATGTACAAGAATAAACACCGATACATTCTAGAGTCTACTATACAGATAGAGGAAGTTCACAACTTCCCATCTTCAAAAACAGACATATCTATTTTAAAAAAGGACAACAAAGCCACTGTTTTCATTATACTGGGGACAATAGAGACAAATTTTTTAAAATATTCTTAAGCCTATAAAATAACAATTATACGTTTCAGCATTCAGGCTGACAATGCATAAAATAGGCTTTTAAACGTTTTTCCCCGGGATCCAGAATGTCATTTGGGTACATCAACTGAAACAGGTAATGTGTACAAAGCTGTTCAGAATTGTTCTGTTCACAATAGCAGACACAATTAAAAACAGTTCGAGCACCACACTAAGGTTTATTTAAAACACATCAATACACCTGGTGATTCCAGTCATTAAATTATAAAAAATGTGGACTCAGCCACTATATGAAGAAAAACTATGAAACTCCACGTGGGTATAAATATAATTAAGTTTATGTCTCAACGTCGGTATGTTTGTTCCACACTGGAACAAATACTGAATGGGTTTTATGAGACGTGAAAGATACATATAAGGAAGTCTAACGTAAGATCCGGGTGACTGGGAACTCCCGAGTTTACAGTGAGGCCAGACTCACTGCCTCCCCGAGGGGGAGCTCACACCAGCAGGACCCTCACCTCTCCTTCCAGGTGAGGGTGGGTGAGGAGGAGGGATGGAAAAGGAAGGAAACTTATTCTAGCCCAGTGATTCCACAATAGGATAAAAAGAGAAAAAAAAGGATACTAGCTATTTTTTCTCACCTAGCAAAACAAACAAAACTACAACTTACGTTTAAAACGATGTTGAGATTGACTCAAGTAGGTGAGCTAAGTGTGGATATTCATTTCCCTCCTCTCTCACCTTTAAAATTAAACAAAAAGTGCATATTTGCCAGCAGATAAGCTGCCCACTTTCCCCCACCCCACCATACATATCCACAAACCACCCCGGGGCCCAGCGCCTCCACATCGCGCTGGGAGGCGGAGAACCCAAGAAAGAAGCATCCAGGGAACAGGCCTGAGAGGCTCTGTGGTTCCCAGAGCCCACACAACAATAGTGACAATGCTGCCCCCTAGTGGTAGACGACAAAAACATACAGCAAAAAAAACCAGAATTCTCCTGTTCTTTCAGACACTTTCTTAAAAATAACAAGCCGCGGACCAGCCAACTGAGAGAGAGAGAGTTTTAATGACTCCTCTGACATGTAGGTTGATATTTTACTGCCACAGTACAGGGATGCTGAGTTAATCCGGTCGTGCTGTTTGTTTGCACGAGCACGTGGTAATAGGACTGTGGAGCAGTGTCTGGGGGAAAGCAATGACTCCACTTCTAATGCAGAAAATGCCAGTAAACCCCAATCCCAGAAATCCCAGCACTGACACAGGTTTTGGGGCTTTGGTGGTCCTGATATTCTAGGTTCTGAGGTTGACAATTTACAAAGTATGATGAATATCTATGTCTTTGTTGATACTTAACTCTGAGAGTCACTGAAATATCCGTTTCTACACCAGGAGGTGAATAGGCTAAAATCTACCACAACCTAAGTGAGATCTCCCCTAATATGAGCTCTTGGCAGATGGGGGTGGGGTGCCAGCCCACACTCAGAAGGATGCCTGCCCACGTCACGCCTGCCCACAGTGCCCACAGAGCCCCCCGGCAGAAAGGAGAGAGGCTGGACATGGGCACCCAACCTCACGGCTGCAGAAGAGCCCTCCCAGCCACTGAACCAACCAAGTCCTTTGTGATTATGAACAGACACCAAAGGTTACCAGGCACTGAGAAAAAAATAACAGCACATATATATATAGCCTGCAGAGTAACACAGGGCACTTTCCAGAATGCAGAGCAAGATGAGGAGGTTTCAACAAGGAATGCAGGTGGAAAGGCAGGGAGGATCAACTTAGTGCGAAACAATATATTTAAAAAAAGTTTGAGGCCCTGGCCGGTTGGCTCAGCGGTAGAGCATCGGCCCAGAGTGTGGAAGTCCCAGGTTTGATTCCCGGCCAGGGCACACAGGAGAAGCGCCCATCTGCTTCTCCACCCCTCCCCCTCCTTCCTCTCTGTCTCTCTCTTCCCCTCCTGCAGCCAAGGCTCCATTGGAGCAAAGTTGGCCCGGGCACTGAGGATGGCTCCATGGCCTCCGCCTCCATGGCCTCCACCTCAGGCACTAGAATGGCTCCGGTTACAGCTAAGCAACACCCCAGATGGGCAGAGCATTGCCCCCTGGTGGGCATGCCGGATGAATCCTGGTCCAGTGCATGCGTGAGTCTGTCTGACTGCCTCCCCGCTTTTAACTTCGGAAAAACACACACACAAAAAAAAGAAGTTTGAGGAGAGATCAGAAAAAACAGAGGTGACGGGTATGTCTGTCACCTTTATGGTCTCATGAGTGTGTGCACATGTCCAAACTCACCCAGCTGTAGCATTAAATATGTGCAGGTTTTTGCATATCAATTACACCTCAATAAAGCTATTATTTAAAAAGAATAATTGTCTTCCAAAAAAATACCATCAAGAAAAGTAGACAAGAAAGCCCACAAAATGGAAGAATATATTGTTTAAGCACTACTGTTTAAATCAAATTTTCAAACTCCATTTTAATTCACAAAATAAGAGGAAAATTCTTACCTTCCAGATTTTCAATTTTTTCAATGTTGTTCAAAGCTAAATTTAAATATTCAAGTTTCTTGAGTTTGCCAACATTTTCTGAAATAAACAAATGATGTCATTAGCCTTCAAGATAAAAGACATTTTTACATAATTGACTATGAAGATTGATAGAGAATCTGACAATTATTATGGTCATCAAAACCATGTTGGTTTTTCCGATCTACACCTGCACGTCACACAGGGATGGTCGTATCCATGTGTCCCTCTGTCTTTTCCAACGGAAGCCAGCCCTGCGCCTGTCTCTGCCCAGCCCCAACTCCACCGGTGAGGCTTAACCCGGCTGGCCCGTGCCTGGCAATCCCATGTCCCTTGCTAGTGACAGCTCAGGGACTCAGGCTCCAGCCAACCAGCCCACTGCCAGGCGGTCTCCTGGCAACCATGTGATGGGAGAGAGGGCATGCACACCATGTGCGCCCAACCACCTCAGAGGGAAGATCAGTATTCCACACTTGGGGATTTTCTCTCTTTTTCTGTTGAATGTTTTTAAAAAAAGGACAGAAGTATTACCCCTATTGATACTCACAGTCATTTTGGAACCGAAGGGGACCAGCTGTAGGATGAAGCCCAGTGACTGGTGGAGCAGAGAGAAGGGATCAACCAACCCACAGCTGGAGCCTGCCCAGCCCTAGACTTGATCGTTAGGTAGGGTACTAGATTTCCTTACTGGTAAGCCACACTGCATAGGGTTTCCCTCTACTGAAGCCCGAGTCAGCCTCATACGGGATTGTTTTTAATAAACACGAAAGCCATATAGGCAAAACAACCACCATAAGTAAGTCCAGACATCAATGGAGGGTGTTAGAATTGCCAGTCCACAATAAAATACCTCTTCCTTCCCCATGTTTGTTATATGTATACCCCTCTAAATGCAAACAGGGTCATCCGGTAGGAAAATAAAGCCGAGATTTTTTTCGGGGAAGATGTCCTAAATTAACTCAAGATCAGTGAGCCAAAGCGTCAGGGGAGAAAGCTCCCTGGGTACAAACGCATAGAGCCCCTTGGGCAGCAGGAAGGGAGTCCTCACGCACTGCCATAGCTGGGCCTCGCCCTCCCCAGTCCGGGCACCTCTGGGGCCCCCAACTTCGCCCAGGCCCAAGCTCACCGGAAAGCCACACACACACATGCAGATTCCGGGGGGACGCCCCCACAAATTCTGAGTCAGAACACCTGAGGGGGAGCCTGAGCCCCCTTCTAACAGGAGCCCAGGGGTCCTCAGCTCACACCCGGGCCAACACTGAGCACAGCCTCTCCCTCGCCACCTCCAAGTCCATCTGTGCTCCCCAGTGAGGAGCGGAGCTTCCGGGGAGGCAGCGACCCACCTCCAGGACACAAGGGCGACTCTGAGGCCAAGAGAAAGAGCTTCCCTAGCCAAGTCTGGGCCCAAGCGCCCACGGGTGGGGGAGCGCTGACAAATCCCACTATTAATATTTAAAAGGGTGTTTAAGAACACTTTGCAAGCACAGATTTAAGCCTTTGCACAGCTCTGAAAAGGACTGAAACACCATGCTACTAATTAGTGATTGTGACGGACCCAGCTGCGCAGATTGAAATTTCGGGAACTCTTTCAGAACCGTACACAAGGCCGGCCCTTGAACGCCTCGTGCATGTGAGCTGGCTGTCTCTGACAGTCTGGCTCGAACAATGTGCCAGAGTCTCCAACTTCTGGTAGAGTCAGAGATGCTGAAGATAACATTCTAAAGAAACATAAAGAATGACAATAAATCTCAACAACAACAAAAATACACGACGCCACGTCTCTGTCCTCTGCAACCTTATGGCCAATTTGGAATTACCCACCAAGCTAGAGGCAAGCACCTCCCCGGGGCTCCCGGCCTCAGCCACGCTAACGTTTTAGACCTGGGGGCTTCCTGAGTTTCTTGTGTGTGGCGGGGGGCCCCCCGGCCCTGCACCCCGCTCAACACACACTCACACTTGGGACAACCAAACACGCCCCCGGACATCGCCAAATACCCCCGTTCACGAAGCCATGAGCACAAAGTCCTGAACACTTACCGATTTTCCCAATGAGGTTGTTCTGAAGGTAGAGGATCTTCAGGTCCCGGCACCACCTGTCCACGTGCTCCAGCCTCTCTATCTCCTGCTGGTGCAAGGAGAGCTCCTCCAGGGAGAAGATGACGCAGTCGTTGTGCTCGGCATTCCGTCTGATGAGGTCTTCCGTGACTGAAAGGGCGTTTGTGGCACATCACACATCTGTCCCCTGCTCACCGCCAGGTCACCACCTTACCTGTGCCTGGGTCTCCTGCAGTTACCGCCGTTCCCCAGGCACTAGACACACTCTTCTCTGAAAAATTCGGGGCCTAAAAACTGGGTGCGGCTTATACAGCGGTTGTAGATTTTGTTACTTGTATTTCCCGCTTTTTTTGCATTTGTTTTTGCACTCATTGTTGAAGGCAGTGATTCGTCATCAGACACAGATGAGGACAAGATGAGGATGGGAATTTGACAGTGATGAGGAGTTGTATGAATTTTATGATGAATAAAACTTGAGTTCAAAAACTTTATGTCATATATTTCTTTTATCAAATTTCAGGCCCCAAAATTAAGGGGCATCTTATACATGGGAGCGTCGTATACATGGGGAAATATGATAAACGCCAATTCTCCAGGCCCAGATGATTTTCCAAAGGAAAGTGCTCAGACTGAGGAGAGCTGCCCCCTGCTGGAGGTTTTGTGGCACCACGATGGGTCAGGCGGAGGGGACGTACCGTAAGTTTCCTCTCTTTTGTGCAGGGTCTACACACATTTTGCAGTATGAATGGAGACGGGGGTTGATGGTTGATGGGTAATGACTATAAGAAAGATGATATGGAGCCTTGTGGTGATGTCATGTCAAACTGGGTGAGACTCACTAAGTAAACCGAGACAGAAAAACTGGGGGGGGGGGGGGGCTGACGGAGGGTAACATACGAAAGCACCTCCCGTCATGCAGTAAGGAAAGCTTCATCCGTTCACTCATTCAGCTGACTGACAAGCGTTAATTTAAATGACACTGAAGAGAAAAGAGAGGAGCAGGCAGTTTGCCTTGCAGTCTTATAGAGCAACCACCACTGGGTCTGTTTCCAGGAGGAATGGAAGACGCTGCTCACGGGGCGGGGGTGGGGGGTGGGCAGGAGCCTCCTCCCAGTGACAGTAGCATTGGGCTGGACTAGCAGTAGCACCAAGGGACTGGACCCAACACCCTGGGGTCCACAGTTCGAGCCAAAGATGAGACATAAACCATCTTCATAAGATACACTAAAATCGAGGAGGCCATGCCAATGGGGAAACCCTGCATTCTCAGTGCTATTGAAATGTATTAGTCCGTTTGAACGCTTACATTTCCTAGACTGCACGTCCACTCCAAAGGATAATGAAGATTCACTCGCTGCCCATTTGCACGGCGCAAACGCTGCCCTGTATGCTTCACACGTGATAACATATCAGGAGATACGGTATCTATTTAGGAGTGTCAGATGATAGGCGGAGGCAGTCTGTAAACTCGCCCAAGGTCTTGGTAGGAAGTACATGAGCCACGTTTTAAATGCCGGGGTCTAGCGCCCAGCGAGGTGCTCTTAACTACTAAGCTACATTGTTCCCAACATTGTTCCCAACATGAGCTCCTACGAACCTCTCAAAATGTCTCAGGTCCTATGTGCAGTCCCCTCTAGCTGAGACAGACCTCTTCACAGCACCGCCGGCTGCATGCCGCATCCTTGACGTAGAGCTTGCCTTTATTAAAAAAATAGGGTCCCTGGCTGGTTGGCTCAGTGGTAGAGCATCGGCCCAGTATGTGGAAGTCCCAGGTTCGATTCCCAGCCAGGGCACACAGAAGCACCCATCTGCTTCTCCACCCTTCCCCCTCTCCTTTCTCTCTCTCTTCCCCTCCCGCAGCTTAGGCTCCATGGGAGCCAAGTTGGCCCAGGCGCTGAGGATGGCTCCATGGCCTCCATCTCAGATGCTAGAATGGCTCTGGTTGTAGCTGAGCAGCGCCCCAGATGAGCAGAGCATCACCCCCTGATGGGCATGCCAGGTGGATCCCAGTCAGGTGCATGTGGGAGTCTGTCTGCCCCCGCCCTTCCCTTCTCACTTCTGAAAAATACAAAAAAAAAAAAAAAGGAGCATGTATGAACCCGATCATTTGTGTGCTGTTAGCTGAGCCCTCTGCAACTTCTAATGATAGGAGACAGGGTGGCTTGCAACGCCAGTTCTTTGGAAGACAGACGGGAATGGAGAGGTCGAGAGATTAAAATACCGTGCAAGGGGAATGGTCCTGCTGCTCTAGGCTTTGGCTTAACAAACAGGCAGAGATGCCTGCCAACCGCGTCCTGGGGAGGGACAAGCCCAAGTGGCTGGGGAAGAACGAGGCTAACAGGGCAGCCCCCACCAGCCCTGGTCTGCTGGGGCCCCTACTGACTGCTGTACTCCACAGCCTCCAGATGCCTCTGCTAGGAGGTGAGCCAGCCTGAAGCGACTGCTCTGTGCAGGGCAAAGAAAAGGGCTTTCTGAAGACCCAACGTGTAAGAGAAGGGCATTAAAGCTGCTCTCCAAATGTCCTACCATCAGACTGGGTTCCCGCGGTAAACCAGACGATAATGAATAAATAGGTACAGCCAAGCTGAGGATACAGCAAAGCGGCTGTGTGAAGTCAAAGTGTCTTTCTCTGTGTATTATCTGTATCTGTCATTTTTATTTTTATACAAGAATATTACAAGAATTCTCTTAGTGAGGATGCAACATGGGTTAAGGGGTTGAGATGGCCAAACCCATGCTGTTTCTACTAACTTCATAAAATGTGGCCATTACTCACCACTACGGAGAGGACCCTCAGTGAGTAATGGTGTATATATGACGTAAGCTACACAAATCCATGGCTGAGGGAGGGTGGATTTTCAGAGGCCTTCCATTAGACCTGGAATCAACGAAGCCAGAAGGATGTGCCCATCCAGAGCCCAGGCTCTTACCCCTAGACCATGCCCCGGGCAGACGAGCCCTGGAATTGTCTGTCCAAGTTGGCCCCCGCCTGCCTCCAAGCCTGCACGGGCGGCTGCCCCAGGTTCGTTCGCAAAGACAGACTGTGCCACCAGGTACCCCTCTCTCCACCCAGGGCTGTCCGAGAGCAGCTGTTTTCCGGGGATGTGGACGGTCCGGTGAGTGGGCAGTATCCACCCTCACACACAGGCCCGAGGGACCCGGATAGAGCCGGGGATGGGAGAGGAGGAAAGGGTGGGCCCGGGGCCAGCTGTCCCCAGCCCCCATGCTCTGGCACAGGACCCAAGCGGTTCGAAAAACATTCATATTACCGGTGGTCTTCTGGGCTGTTCTGACGGCATTCTTTTAGAGAGGAAAATGCATTTTATTGGGCTGTTTGGTTGCAACTCGATCCATGATCCTCCATTTACATTCTCTCCAGGATCAGGCCCCCAGCTGCCGGAAGGCTTAGGGGGGTACCCGCGGTGAAGCTATAAACCTAACTCGGACTCCATCGACAGCACGGTGAAGCCGAATGTGTCCGGGGTGGAAGACTCTCGTCATGCAGCACCTGGCCTCTGGCCTGGTGGCTACCTCAGCGTCGCACAGCCGCAGAGGACTTCCTGGGTCTGGGGACACTCAGCGATCACAGGCACCTGCGGCTCCACGGCCCGGAAGGCTTTGCTGATTTGTCCTGGCCCAGAGACCTGGGGGTTCCTCCAACTGCTGACAAAGTTCCTACTGGTCCCAAACACCCTTCTTTGTTCTCTTGCTAAACCTTTCTAAAAACAAACTCTTCTTCTTACGTCATTATATGTGAAAATTTGATCATTTCCTTGCAATTGTCAAAGCTTCCCTTTCGGGGGCATGCAGGTAACAGGAAGGAACCATGTTGGTTCATATCTCCTCATCGTGAGAAGGAAGACAGTAAACATCCCTATTAGCTGAGAAGGGGGCAGGGGAAGGGAATCTCCCTCATGGTAAATAACTAATTTACACACGGGCGCGCACACACAAGGGAGGGCAAGGTCTCCGAGTTAGTTCAGCACAACAGGGAAGCTGGCCCAACGCAACAATTACACACAGTTAGGACAGGTTAAAAACAAACAGAGAACCACAGACAATGGTAACACTGTGGCGGTCTCGAATTTCCCAGAGGCCCTTTTCTGAGCTCTTCTATATTAAGCAAACTGCTGTGCAGCACACCTTTTTATAGCCCACAAACAATTGTGGCTGCCCAGGACGCCTCACCTGTAATGGCGAACCTCAGTGCCGAACCCAGAGTCCCCGGAAGAAACCTGCCGGAATACCTACACAGCGTGTGGGGATGACAGGGTTTCACGCGGTTGAGTGCAAGAGCTCTGTGCAGTGTTAGGTACCACCTAGTTCAGGCCAAAGAGCCTTTCAGAGGAGCGCCGTTCACCTTTAGAAAGTCCTACTCCAAATAATGAAGCACCATGTTGACAAGAAATCACTCTAGTCATTTTAAAAACGCTTTGGAAGCATTAATAGGTCTGTTTCAAGAGAGGTGGTATTACATTGCCTATCGTATGGTACAGAGGGCATGCCAAGATACTTACGCAATATATTGCTTTCCGTCCCTTATTTTGTAAAAATTCAGGTAGCTAAATGCAGGGCTCAGATGGATTCTGAGAAACGTCTCAGCATAGAAAAGGTCCGAACCAGTATCAGCAAAGGTCCGAACCAGTATCGGCACGACTAGAGGAATGGGTGTTCATGGAATGTATCAACCGTTTTAACCACAGATTTGTACTTATCTCACTAATTCTGCGGAGAAACCCAAAGGTTTACCCAAAGCGGACCAGCCCGCTGGGGCTCCCTTTCCTCTCCAGTGACTGGATTCTTGGTAACTTGAGGGGAGTGTCAATAGAACGACGCAGGGTCGAGGAGCAAAGGGCAGGAGGTTTCTGGACTATTGGAGGCTGTCATGCAGTGTTTGTTCCTACAAAGCTTTCAAGAGTATTGAGCCATGTTCTAGAAACTCCCAGAGCCAACAATTCAGTGGTCCCTCCTTCAGGCTTTCTGTCATGTTTTGTAAACAGGCCCCTGTTTCTCGCGGGATTAGAATCAAATCTACCATATAGGTTTGCGACAGATTTTGCAGAATTTTTAGATATCACGAAAGACCTAGCAGGTACCTACATATTGTACATGCAATAGAGATTTAATGGAAATTCAGGGGTTACAACTGAATGAAAGTTACCTCTTTATGCATCTAAACTCTCCTTTTCTTTTACTCTTTCCAAAAAAACTTTTAAAAACAGGATTCCTCATTTGACCTGCCTTTTCCTGCTGTGCTACCACAGGGAGCAAGCACACTGTGCCCTGACCCACGGACACCGCTAGGGGCTCCTCGCCTCGAGGGCGCTGTTAGAACACAGGGATCAGGTGCTACTGGGCAGTGACTGAAGTACACAGCGCGAGGAGTACCAGGAGGGAGTGATCAGCGCTCCTGAGTGACAAGACGGAGGTGGAAAGAGGCCAAAGTGACAAGGAGAAGCCGGAGCTGAATCCTGAAGTGGGAGTAGATATGCGCCCGCCACACAAGCACCCTGGGCCGTCCCGTGGTGTGCTGCCCCCTGCCCCCTGCCTCCTGCCCCCTGCGGATCAGAGTTAGTCCTGCTGCTGGGAGCTCCGCCAGCAGACAGCCCCTCTTCCCTCCGCCTTCTTCAGAAGTCACTTTGGATGAAGACACCTCAACCAAGGTCATGCCCCTTCCCAGGAAGGCCCATCTCAAGGACTGTTTGCCATGGGGCTATAAAAGTCCAGCCCTCTCACCCCAACTTGGGAAAATCTGCAGGTCCATGCCAAGCTTAGAGGGCCTTCCCAGGTTCCGGGTTGGTTGGCAAAGGCCTTTTTAAGATGCCTCCCAGGCCAACTTCCCTGTCCACCTCTCCTGCTTTCTTTCCTGGACACTCCAATAACATCCCTAGTCAGCCTGCCGCCCACTGGCCTCCACCTAGAAGTCTGCTTCCCGGGGGAACCCAACCTGGAAGAGTCAGTGCGAGCAGTGATGCTAAACGCAGCTGCTAAGACAGGACTTGGAAGTCAGATCAGCTGCTACCCCGGTGGCCACGAGGACACGGGGACCAGTGCATCGATGTTATGAGGACGGGCAATGTTATGACAGCCCGGGGGATCTTTCCCATGGAAAGCAAAAAGCAAAGCAGCTGGTTAGCAGAACATGACATCCCTAAGGACAATGCAGAAGGGCAGCCAGCGATGGCACTACCCAATCTGGACAGCCACAATACAGCAAGGGCCGGCGAGGCTCAGCGAGCTGGGGAATAACGACAGCGCCTCAGGAAAACCCCACAATTTCTTGCCCAGTTTCAAGGCCTTTCCCTGTTTTTTGGATGTAAAACTAGGATTGTCAGATTCAGAGAACAAAACAAAACAAAACTGTTTGTCCTGTATTTAATCTGACAACCCACTGACTAAAAGAAAGGCTGGGTCCAGAGAGATGACCTCTGAAATACCCTAACAAGGGTATATGCAATATTCCAACCCTTTCGAGAAAAAAACCGATGGCCACTGCTTGAATGATAACGGCCTGGGAAAAGCGAAATACAAAATTATTTTGAGGCCTACTGGACACAGGGTCTGAGGTGACAGGAACATCTGTACACACAAAGCATTGTTCAGGTGTTCTCATTAAAGCAGGGACGTGTGGGGCCAGGGAATAAATGGAGCCACACCCATGTCCAGCATACAGTGAGCCCACCATTTGTTCCTCCATTAGCAAATGTCAGAGAACTCTTCTTGTTTCTGTTTTTTTGCGGTTATTTTGCTACTGCAAAGCAGCTGCTCTAACTATCACACACACACACAGGTCTTTGTGTGGACCGGAGTCTTCATTCTTCATTGTAATAGCCAGGAGTAAGATGAGCGGATCACAGGGGAGAACTGAAATTCTCATTTAAAACTTTTGCAGCTGCTGATTTAATTTTTTCCTGTTGCTTCATGAAAGCATCTGAGGGGAAATAGCAGTAAGGGATTTAGGAGTGGGGCGCTCACAGTTCCCCATCTCCAGCCTTCTCCACTGTCAGGATGTCAGCCCTTCTAGGGCACAAACCCCGGCATCTAGCAGTCTTTTAAAATGGTAATTGGGGCACTTTTACAGTAAGTGATCAATTAGGTTGGACTGTACTAAACTGCAGTTTGGCAGGACAAATATGGTGCGGCTATTAGCATGGTTCCATTTAATAGAAATGGTCAACCAAATATAAGTAACAGTGAATCCTGCCACTTTGCACGGTTCTCTTGGTATTTTTATTATTATTATTACTATTTTCCCAATGTGAGAAGCGTGGGGAAGGCAGAGAGACAGACTCCTGCATGCACCCGACCAAGATCCACCTGGCATGCCCACCCAAGGGCGATGCTCTGCCCATCTGGGCTGTTGCTCTGCTGCAATCCGAGCCATTCTAGCGCCTGAGGCAGAGGCCACAGAGCCGTCCTCAGCGCCTGGGCCAACTTTGCTCCAATGGAGCCTTGGCTGCAGGAGGGGAAGAGAGAGAAAAAGAGAAAGAAGAGGGGGAAGGGTGGAGAAGCAGATGGGCACTTCTCCTGTGTGCCCTGGCCGGGAATCGAACCAGGACTTCCACACGCGGGGCCCACGTTCTACCGCTGAGCCAACCGGCCAGGGCTCTCTTGGTATTTTTAAAGGAGCACGTTCATGATGCTCCTTATATGTCTGTAAAACAATCCTGTTATTGCCTTATTATTGTTTTGGCCGAGAGGAGGCTTAGGCCCAAAGGGGTGAAGGCGCTGGCTCAGAGCCAGCAGGTGGAGGAGGGAGGTCTGGGCTCGGTTCCCTGGACCACTAGGTGCACTGCCTGCCCAAATGGATCAGAGGCTGCGGCTCTGTGACAGAACAGCCCACGGCCACACAGCAGCAAGGACATGCGCGGACCCGAACCCACTGTGTCTGAGCCCTGCACTTCCACTGCCCCCTTCTATTCATCCCACGCCCACCCCATTCCACAGAGGAGAAACTCAAGCTTCTCAGAGGCCAGGCTGCCGGGCTATCAGAGGGAGACCTGGCACCGCTGGGTCTGCACAGGGCGAAGAGACCGGCTTTGCCCAGCTGGGCTCGGGTCCCCGGGCAGGAGGGTCCGCGGTGGCCCCGGGGGTGGTGCCGAGGGTCCGAGTGGACCCGGGACAGTGTCTGGAAGGGGGACGATCCAGGGTAGAAGGTGGGAGGGGGCGCTTACTCCGGCCCATGGCGCCTCTGCCGTTCCCGTTTCTCAGAAGCCGGACCCAGACCCTCAGGATTCCCCTTGCTCTTCCTGGAGCGAGTCCTATCTCGGCGCGTCCTCACTGGCCCCTGGAAACCATGGCAACGAGGACTCTACGGAGGCCGCGCGGGACCCGGCGGCGCCGCGTTTCCCGAGTTCTTGAGGAGCGGGGAGGTGAGAACCCGCGATGAAGGGGCTCCCGGGAGGAAACAGGGGCTGTCCTCACCGCAGACCTCGCCCTCTCCCACGTTCCCACCTCGACCTTCTGCAGGCTGCTCCCCTTCCCTCAAATTCTGGGACTAAAGCAAGGACTAGGGGTTCTGATTTCCTGATGGGACCCCCTCCTAGGCGTGCCTAGCCTCAGTTTCTCCCTCTGTAAGATGAGCACTCATAATACAACCTCAAGGATCCTTATGAAGCTTTAATGCGCTCATTTGAGTGACTGAGAGGCACTTTTTAAAATAATAGAGGGGCTCAGTATAAAGGTTAGTTGTCATCTCTTTAAAGTCACCACCCAACACCCGTCAGTTTCCCCGCTAAAAAGTTTTTCTGAAAGGAGCACCCACAAGCCCCTCCTTTCCTAGCACCGCCGTCCTGATGGTCAAGCTCAGGAAGTCAGTCTCCTGGGGTCTCAGGATTCCCCTTACAGGGAGGACCCAAGCCTCGGGCCGAAAGTCCCCTGTGTTCTGTCCCCTGATTCTGGACGAGAGAGGACATGAGCAAGCTCATTCGTCCTCAGATGTTCAGATGGTAGCACTTACACCTCCCAAGAGTTGATTTATGGTTAATGTATTATTATTAGAAAATTATTACCCTCTACCCCATTTGCAAAAAAAAAGGCATTCTGTAAAAGATGAAAATGAAAACCCCCTCCCATCCCATGACCTGTGTGTTACGTTTGCGCTTTCAGAGAAGAGTCAGAGGGCGAGGTTGAGTGCAGAGGAGCACAGCCTCTGAGCAGACCCCTGTCCGTTGTTCACTGGGGGCAGCTGTTAGGGTGTGCAGGGGGGAGGCAAGACGGTGAGCTGAGGCAGAGAGGAAGGAAAGCCAGAGCAGGTGACCAGGTGGAGTGCGGTCGGGACTAACTGTGGCAGTGGGGACAACTGCACAGCGGGGTTCAGGGGCAGGAAGCCTGAGGAATTAGAGCAGGGCCAGGCGAGGCCAGAGGAGCAGAACTGGAATGGTGGCATGTTCAGACCTACATCTCCACAGTGGGAGAAATATTTGGAAATCTAAGGAAATGCCCAAAGGCACGCAAACTATAAATGTAGGTGGTATCCACGGCTCCCACCCACCCGAAAGCCTGGTTCTCATCATTTCACTAGTTTTTGGAAGTAGGACAGTGTGGGGTGCAGAGTTTCACCTCTGGCTTCGGAGACCCCGTTCAAATTCACGGATTTATTATCGTACGGCTTCAGACAGATGATCCCACCTTCCAGAGCTAAAACGTACCCATTTCCACGTGCGGGTCACAATGCAGACTATGGCGGGGCCACTCGTGGGTCTGTGTGCTGGTGTCTGACTCCTCCTGGAGGAGATGACATGCCACGAGCAGCAGGCTGGCTTAGCAAATCGCCCGTGCATGAACTCGTACATCTTGAGAGCGAGGGGTTCACCGAGGCTAAAGATGATCCAGTTCTGGCAGGAAGCTGGCAGGAGACGGCATTAGAGATAGAAGATAGTGTCTACGGTGACAGAGGCATGAAATCAGGTCCAGTAGGAAGGATCTCCATGTCTGGGTCAAAAGAGGGAGACAGTCAGGACTCTCACAAGTTCTAGGGAGCAGTTGCAATGCAGGTGTCTGATATATGGAGCCAGCTCTCTCCTTATCTTCAGATAAATTCTCTTTTGAACCTTCAATTTCACTCTTAAACTCTCTCATCATCAAAGGGGCCTTGAATTTTTCCTGCAAAACTAAATGTCTGTGAAACTAGGGTCTTCTACCGGTTCCACAGCAGTTAAACAGTGGAACTGCCATCTGCATGCGTGCTCAACAGGGCCCCAGTGCTTTGAGGTGTTCACGGGTTCTCACAGCGACTCTTGGAGGTAGGCAATGCTATCCTCTTCGTATTACAGGTAAGGGGGCCGAGGCCGGTGCGATGCTCTAACTAGGATAGTGGATCCAGGATTGTGTGCCCAAACCAGCATTCTCTCCCTCATCATTTTCAAGACTGAGAGCTACTTGAGGACAAGGAGGGAGTCTGCTTTTCACTTCTGCATCCTAGCTCTCAGCACAAGTCTCAACGCGCATTAGGCACCCACCAACTTTGTTGAATGATTGAATGAACGCATTGATGAGCCCGTGTCCCCAAGAGCTCGGCTGTCCTGGTCGATGCACCATATCTCATGACTTAAGTAGGTTCATCACAAAGGTATCCATTGTTTAAGGAGATGTAGCAGGCTCCCCGAAAGGGTGCTTTATTCTCCTGGTCATTAGACACAGCCTTGTCTTTGGGACCTTTTCACCAAAATCTGGGATAAGAGCCCCTTCCAAGAGCAGAGTCTTGGATTGTTTTACTATTCTAGGAGAACAGAGGAGCCTTGGGTAACAAGTCAGGGAAACCAGGAATCTAACTGAATAATTTGTCATGGGCCAGGTGGGTGGATTATGTGGTATCCTTTCTCAACCCATCACAGTCATTGTGTTTCTCAAAAACGGAGCACCCACAGGGCATGAAGGACAGGTGTACCAACGAGCCGCAATCGCTCCCGTCCACTGACAGGAAGGGAAATTGGGAAATCACTCACAACATGTGACAGCTCCAACTAAAGTCAAGTTCATTTCACTCAAACAGAATGCGACAGTTTAAAGAGTCATGGTGTGTGTCTGTTTATGCAAATCGTGATCCAAAATAGACTCATTTCTTTGGCTCCTGGAAATATAACAAGATGCGTGGTGTTTCCTGAGGAAACTGCTACCACATTTTTGTGCCTGTAAGTAGGAGAAGGAACTCTTGAAGGGTGTTTTGAAATTCCAGTAACAGCAAAATAGTCTTCCCACTTCTTTTCTACTGGATGAATTCCAGGGACATTGACCTAGAAAGCTATTTGGTTCTTCTCTTCATTATTATACATAATGTAGCATTTTTATGATGAGTAACTAATACTGTGTTTACAATTCCACTATGCCTTCCATTCATTTTCTTTCAGAAAACTTTCCTTATTGCAACTTTACAGCCGGTAAACAAGCTCTCCTATCTATTAGCACCTCTCTTGTTTCCTCCCTTCCTTCCTCTCTTCTTTCCTTCCTTCATTCTTCCTTCCATCCATACTTCCTTCCATCGGCAAATATTTATCAAGTGTCCTCCATATACCAGGCCACTGTGAGGAATGATTGAGACAAATTAAGTCTGTAGCTCCAAAAAAATTAATCCTGCCTTAATATAATCTACAGGGATAAACTTGCGACGAGGCCCCTGGGAAAATTGCACGTAACTGCCAATTTTGCTAATGATAATAAGTTTATTTTAATTGCTAATATATTCCTAATTACTCTAGTTCCAAAATGTTTGCTTCCTTGTCAGTCATCTTCTTTGTCATATCCATCAGCCCTTTTCAAGTTTGGTGGCAGCTGCTGAAAGTGATTTCACCTTCCTTGTCACACAGCTCGGCTGGGCACCATTTGTCCAAAGGCAGAGAGAGGTCTTCCCTACAAAATCTTGTAGATTTCATGGCTTCCCATTTCAGCTTAGAGAAAACTAGGATTTTCAAGGCTTTGGTTACGTGAACAAAGAAGACTGACACTATCTATTCCAAACTCTGTTTTTAATCTAATCTACTACCTATTCTATTTATCTCTTCTCATCTACCTGAACGTGTGTGTGTATCCAAACAATTGTTTCAAGTATATGACATAGTTGGTGTACTTGATCCCTAAATTGGTTTAAAGATCCTTAAGCTGGGTGGGCAGTAGAGGGTCCCATTAATCCATTTATTCATTCCCCTCCCTGAAAACATGTATTGAGCCCCTAGGGTTAGGGATAGACTCGTGAGTGACCAAGACTGATAAGATGTTGATCATCCCAGAACTTACAGACTTGTAGGAAGAGACAGGCAGTAAACAAGTAGACAAATAAATACCACGTAAGGTGGCTGAGACCGTGTGTGTTATGAAAGAAAATGGGATGGTAGGGCAAGTTAGGAGGAGGGCCACTTTGGGTGGTCAGAGTCGGTCACGCTTAAGGTGAGACCTGGGCGTGAGAAGGAGCCAGTTCATCGCAAGCAAAGGGAAGCTATTTTCCCAGGGAGAGAGAGCGTGGAGCTCTCACACTGAGGAGCACGTGACCCGCGGAAACGAACAGGAAAAGGCAGCGAGGGTGATGGGGCAGACGAGCGAAGGGGGAGTGTGGAAGGTCTCTGGGCAGCAGAGGCTCCTGCGGGAGTGTGAAAGGGCACAAGGCGTGAGTCCTTCCCAGGGAGAGAGAGCGTGGAGCTCCCACACTGAGGAGCACGTGACCCGCGGAAAGGAACAGGAAAAGGCAGCGAGGGTGATGGGGCAGACGAGCGAAGGGGGAGCGTGGAAGGTCTCCGGGAAGCAAACACTCCTGCAGGAGCATGAAAGGGCACAAGGCGTGAGTCCAAGTGAGAGGGACAGGCAGGTACAGAAGGTCTCTGGGCAGCAGATGCTCCTGCAGGAGTGTGAAAGGGCACAAGGCGTGAGTCCAAGTGAGAGGGACAGGCAGGTACAGAAGGAAGGCCACGTGAAGACAGAGGTGACCACCTACCAGCCCGGGACAGGTCCTTCCCTTACAACCCTCAGGAGGGACCTAATCCACCCACCCCTTGATCTTAGACTTCCCGCCTCCAGAACGCTGAGAAAATGAATTTCTGTCATTTCAGCCACCCAGTCTGTGGTACTCTGTGATAGCAGCTCCAGCAAAGTAATGCAGGAATCAAGGATGACTCCCAAACTTTTTATTTAGAAAACTGGGGGAAATATGTCATTTCCATTAACCAAACTGGTGAGGTCAGTGGAGGGACAGATTTGGAGGAGGTGATTAGGAGGTCTATCTCGAACATACTAAATCTGACATATGTTCTAGACAGCCAGACACTCTGCAGAGCAGCTGGGTATTTGACTGTGGAGCGGAGGTCCCGGGTGGCGTGTGGCCAACGCGGTCACAGTATACAGAGGCGTTTGCACCCACGTGCATGAGGGACACCACTGAGTGTCAACAGAGGAGCGGTCCGAGGACTAAGCCTGAGGACACTCCAAAATTGGTAAAATGTGGAAGAATCAGTGAAGGAGGCAAAATCAGTGAAGTACTAGAAAAAGTCAAGCAAGACTAGTGCTTTAAGGAGGAGGGAGGGACTCCCTGCGTCAAATGCTGCTGCAGGTCAAGTCAGGTGAGGACGAAGAAGGAACTATCGGGTTTAGCAACATTGAAGGTTGCTGCCGCTTCGCCGGGGGCTGCTGTGCTGGGTGTTAAGGCTGAAATCCTGGTTGGAGTGGATTCAGGAAAGACTCAGAGGAGAAGACCAGGACCAAAAAAGAGTCAAGAAGGCAAATCTATCAAGGAATTCGGCTGCGTCTGGGAGCGGAGGAACGGACAGGGGAGTGGTTAGAAGGGATGTGGGGTCCAAAGAGGGCCACCAAACCGGTGCTATTGCGGTGTGTTGGTGCTGCTGCCCTGGCGGACAGGACGGCTCCTGGCGTCGTTTCCAGGAATAGCTACGAGGGGTGGGTTGCAGTCGTGAGTGGAGAGTCGGCGAGACAGCAGCAAGGATTTTCCACCCCTAGAACAGGAAGGCATGAGAGCGGGAACAGATGCCTGTGGGTGTAGACAGCGGGTGCCAATGGCTAGTTGTGTCTTTGAAATTGTTCCTATTTTCTCCGCAGAAGAGGAAGCAAAGACATCAGCTAAGAATGAGACTCGGGAAGGATGTTCGGAAGGGTTGAGGAGAAAGGACAAGGTGAGAAATAGTCATCTGAGGAGTGGGAGAGGGAGCACACAGGATGGGGTAAGATGACCGCAGGGCACCCCACAACACGCCGTGAGGATTGTGGTCAGCAATTCAAAGAACAGCCTGACTGTGTGTGTGTTTTTATTTACCTCAACTCATGTTCGGTGTGTGGGTCAAGTTGCACCATAGACATAGCATTGCATGCAACCAGACTTGTGGTTTTACCAGGGAAACGCAAGGAACAGAGACAGGTGCTAAGACACGACTTTAATGATAGCCCATGGAATCCATGATGAAGAACAACAATGAAGACAGGAGAGAGGTCTGAGAGACAGTGAGGAGATGTCAAGACCAGTACATTTGATCCCAATAATGTTGGAAAAATGTTGGAGAGGGAGAGATGGTGAGCTGGAAAGATGGTGATGGTTAAGAGCAGAACATTCAAGATGGAGATTGTGACAGAGGGAATGGCAAGGGTCAGGGTTTGACTAAGAAAGTGTGTGACCGCCTTAGGGTGGAAGACAAGATTATAAGCACAGAGGCCATAAAGAAAGTGAGAGTCAAGCAAGAAGCACATTAAAGATGCTCAATGCCATTAGCCATCAGAGAAATGCAAATCCAGACAACAGTGGGGACCACTTCACTCCCACGAGGACTCAGCTATAATAGAAGGGACAGACATTGCCAAGTGTTGGTGAGGGCTGGGAGATACTGGAACCCTCATTTACTGGTGCTGGGAATATAAAATGGTGAAGATACCTTGGTCAGATAGCTCAGTTGGTTAGAGCGTTGTCCCAAAACATGAAGGTTGTGTGTTCGATCCCCAGTCAGGGCACATACAGGAACAAATCAATGTTTCTGTCTGTTTCTGTCTCTCTTTCCCTTCCTCTCTCTAAAATTAATAAATTAAATTTTTTGAAATGGTGAAGCTACTTTAGAAAAAAATTAGTTTCTTAAAATGTTAAATATAAATTTATCATATGATGTAGGTTTCTACCCAGGAGAAATTAAGGCATATATATCCCCACAAAGACATTGTGGGTGAATTTCATGGCAGCATGATTCACCATAGCCAAAGAGTGCAAACAACCTAAATGCCCATCAATGGGCAAATGGATAAATAAAATGTACTGTGTCCATATAATGGGGTGCTATTCTATCATGAAAAGGACTGAAGTAGCGATTCATGCTACAACGTGGGAAAACATTCTGACAAGTGAAAAGAATCCGGGCACAGAAGGCCACCTATTGTACGATTCATTTATATGAGATGTCTAGAGAAAGCAAATCTCGCCCTGGCCGGTTGGCTCAGCGGTAGAGCATCGGTATGGCATGCGGGGGACCCGGGTTCGATTCCCGGCCAGGGCACATAGGAGAAGCACCCATTTGCTTCTCCACCCCCCACCCCCTCCTTCCTCTCTGTCTCTCTCTTCCCCTCCCGCAGCCAAGGCTCCATTGGAGCAAAGATGGCCCGGGCGCTGGGGATGGCTCCTTGGCCTCTGCCCCAGGCACTAGAGTGGCTCTGGTCGCGACAGAGCGACGCCCCGGAGGGGCAGAGCATCGCCCCCTGGTGGGCAGAGCATCGCCCCTGGTGGGCGTGCCGGTGGATCCCGGTCGGGCGCATATGGGAGTCTGTCTGACTGTCTCTCCCCGTTTCCAGCTTCAGAAAGAAAAAAAAAAAAAAAGAAAAAAAGAAAGCAAATCTCTGGAGACAGAATGTAGGGAAGGGGGTTCCTGGAGCTTGAAAGGGAAGTACAGACACCAAGTAGCCAGGGTAGTAGAGGGGCTATCTGTGAGCGCATTGAAATCGCCAAGATTGACAGAAGTTGTGCCAGAGACGAGAGTGAGGACGAGGGAAATGCTAACGTCATCAAGGAAAGGGGTCGATAAGTGACTGCATCAAGAAATGGCAGCAGATGGCGCCGTCTGATGGCATGAGCGAGCTCCACAGCTAGAAGAAGGAGGGACAATGACCCAGAAGTAGCCTTAAGAAGCAAGGAGGACACCTTCCCTTCTTCCAGGTCCAGTGATATACACTGGACAGAACACTGAAAGCTTGTGCTTCTCAGTGACAATTAATCATCGCAACCGCCTGATGAGAAGTAGACAGGGAGGTGCCAATGGGAACCGCGGGGACTTGGAGTCAGACGTGGGTCCCTAATTTGGGCTCTTCCAGGGGTTAACAGTCGACCTCAAACAACCACCTTACCCTCTGGGACCCTCGACTGTAAAACGAGGATAATGCCCAGAGTTCCCCTCTGCCTTACTGCTCGTCACACGGATGTCACTGCCTCTTTGTCTACATTGTTCATAAGCATGTGAACCCCCAGCTGCTTGGAGCACAGAACTGACACTGGAGCAAGAGCCGAACAAAAGGAGGAAGGAAGGAAGAAAGGCTGGGACGGAGGGTGGGACACATTCATGTACTGCATACACTAGATTTTATGGGGTCATGTTGATCTCCACATTGCGGGTAGGGAGTGAGATGACTTTCCTCCAAGGTGGCAGCTGATGGCACTGCCCTCACAATCAATCATAGCAGGGGGCTGGGCCTGTCATCTGCTGGAGCCCTCTGCTTCCAACAGGGCAATGGCCACACGACTGACCCCAGATGGTGGCTGCTTCCATGTCCAAAGTCCTTCTCACTAGGTGTCCTGTTCTCATATCCCATCAACCTTGCAACCGAGGCAGTTTTCTTGGCTAAACACCAAAATGTTGGCAAGCTGTCTCTCTGAGTTGAGGGATTATGGACATCTTGCTCTCTTTTGTTTATTTGAATTTTCTTGTTTTTTATTTAAGTAAAATAATGGCGGAGCACTTTCAAAATCAAGATAATCAGGTTAGTTTCATTTTGAAAATGGACCCTTTCTCATGTCCCTATACCAGCTCTCACTCTCTCTTGTTCGGTCTTCTCCATGACAATAAAGTGGTGCTTGACTCCCGAGGAGAAAGACTCTGTCTGAGGTTGAAAGAGGCTGCGTGATGGGCCCAACATCATCACAAAGCGGCCAAGTCAGACCTGTTCCTGCCTGACTTCAAAATCCGTGCTGTCTTTATACCCTCTGCCTCCTGTGAAAGAAAGGAGGAAGTATTTCGTCAGCTAGAGTGATAGGGCTGTGGCCACGCCTCAGCCCACTGCTGGCCCCTTCCTTCTACTGTCTCCCCTAGTAACCGATACCTTCACAGGGTCCCAGAAAAGCTGCTCCCCGCACTACTAATGTTACCACTCCTAGGGCCGGTAAGAATGGCAGCCCGCGCTTCGGGAAGAGCTCACTCTGTGTCTAGCACTGTTTTATTCTTGAAGTGCTTTGCTGCTTGGCTTTTATTGAATACGCATAACAATGCTATCACTTAGGTGCTGTTTTCACTCCATTTTATGGATGGGGAAATGAAGGCTTTGAGAAGTGAAATACCTTGTCTGAAGTGACATGGCAGTAAAGGCGCCGGTTGGAGCCGGGCCCCAGGTCTAGTCTGACTCCAGAGCCAGAAGACCATACTGTGTGGTTGGTCACGCTAGTGCTTAAAGGACGTGATCAGCTGGGGAAGAGTCAGGGAAGTGGAGGAAGGGGGGAGGCTTTGGAAGGTGGTCCTAGATTTTTCCTTTTACTAAAAAAAAAAAAAAAAAAAAAAGAGAGAAAGAAAGAAAGAAAGAAAGAAAGAAAGAAAGAAAGAAAGAAAGAAAGAAAGAAAGAAAGAAAGAAAGAAAAGGAAAAGGAACAAAGAAAAAAATGGAGCTGCTGGCACTGAGTTTCAGCTCTCTCCCCCACAGTAGATCACTTGCAGCCCTTGCACATGAGTTTCACCCACACAAAAGTATGCTGTTTCCATTTGGGTCAGTTAGGGTGGGTTATCTTCTCTTTCCACGGTGCAAAACAAGTCTTTGTTTGCACCCACCCTTCCCCTGCATTTCACTTCCTTTGTTTTGATTTTTGTTAAGACTACAAAAGGATGATGCCTGACCAGGCGGTGGCGCAGTGGACAGAGCGTCGGACAGGGACGTGGAGGATCCAGGTTCGAGACCCCGTGGTCGCCAGCTTGAGCACGGGCTCATGTGGTTTAAGCAAGGCTCACCAGCTTGGACCCAAGGTTGCTGGCTCGAGCAAGGGGTCACTTGGTCTGCTGTAGCCCCTGGTCAAGGCTCATATGAGAAATCAATCAATGAACAATTAAGGAGCCGCAATGAAGAATTGATGCTCTCATCTCTCTCCCTTTCTGTCTGTCTGTCTCTATCTGACCCTCTCTCTGATTCTCTGTCTCTGCCACACACACACACACACACATACACACACATACACACACACACACACACACACGACTACAAAAGGATGAGAAACTGTGTGCACGTGGTCACCAGGTTTTAGCATCACCTGCTAAACCGCCCCTCCCCCCAGGTCCCCGTCCGGCCCTCTGGCAGGTGCAGTTTACAGCTGTATTCCCCAGCAGGGGACAGATGGAGGGAATGCAGCCATCGCAGCAGGGTTGAGTTTTTTAAAATATACATGCTCAGACCTTCATCACGGCCTGGTAGGGATTGGTGACATGGATGCAAAAGTGTGCCAAGTTAGCAGGTGTCTGCTCTGCCTGAATTGTGCCAGCGATAGTGGGATTCCTTTTGGTGATGGGGGGGAGGGGGAGGAGGAGGCTGGTATTCCCTACAATCCAGGCAGGTTATTTTGTGTCTGTGTTGTTTTGCGGAGTTGGGGGAAGGTGGCACAGGAGACTTAATGACCCGGGGTGTGAGAGTCATGCATTCTCTTTGAGATAAGCTTTCTTCACCTTTAACATGAGGGTGTGGCATTCTGTTTGAGAGACGCCTTCTTCATCTTTTATTTATTGATTGATTTTAATTTATTGTGTTTACATAGATTCAAGTGTCCCACCCAGTACATCTCCCCCCACCCCCGTGTCCCCCTCAACCTCCCCCTTGGCCCTCTCCCTCCTACGCCCTCCCCCCTTCCCTCCAGGATTTGCTTTCCTGCTCTCTATAACACTGTGTATGTATATATAATTTCACCAATTTCTTTCCCTTCTCTGATCTCACCCTCTCGTCCCCTTTCCCTCTGTCCACTTTCCCTCTGGTCCCTTTGATCCCACCTCTGTCTCTATTCCGCTCCTCAGTTCACATTGTTCATTGGATTCCTCAAATGAGTGAGGTCATTGGATATTTTTTATTGCAGCATTGTTCATGCCTTCTTCATCTTTAACACGAGGGTGTGGCGGGGTCTGCTAGAGCTCACCACAGACCCACCGGCTTCCCTGCATTTCCCAGACCTCATGTGTAGGTGGGAGTCATGTGACTGAGCCTCACTTGACGACAAGGAAGGGAAGGGAGAGGTCACTCCCTGCCTGAGGCAGGTAAGCAGGCAGGCTTGGAGACTATATATGATGGCCAATGGCATCAAGGAGGGTGGCCTGTCCCACATCACGCATTACCTAGTTTTGGCTTTTGTGGCAGTTAGGACCAGAAGTAATGGTTGGCAGGGCTGTGGTGTGGCTTATAGTGAAGGCAGATAAAGCATCTGGCACATAGTAGGTGCTTTTTCGAAATGGCAGCTCTTTCTATGAGCCGGTCACAGCCCTAGAAGCCTCTACAAGCAAAAGTCCGAATGTGGACCAGACAATGTTGGTGGTTCCTCTCTTATGTCGCATCTTCTTCACATGAAGTTTCTGGGTCTACATTTGAGGAACTTGAAATACAAGGAAAAACATAAAGGTCACAGTTGTCCCTGAGACGTGGCTCTTTTCATTTAATCTCTTGTTCCCTAAGAAACTTTTTTTCCTGAGTTAATATTTCTGGAGTGAGTGACTCAGGTGATAATTGATCTTCAAGGCGCCATGCCTCTTTCCCCTGAGCCTTCTCAGCGGCTGTCAGTAATGGGGAGCAAGGGCTGTGTCTATTTATCAATAAATAAAACACGATCAAACCCCTCTAAAGTTGCCTATAAAATGGTGATTCTAGCACCTGCCGTCTTAGTCAAGGCTTCCCAGAGAAACAGAACTAATAGAATATGATATAGACAGATACACAGTTGACCCTGAAATCACGTTAGGGGCGCTGACCACCTGTGAAATAGAAAGTCAGCCTGTAACTTTGGCTGGCCCTCTGCATATGTGGATTCCCAACCGTGAATGAAAACTTCAGTTGACCCTTGAACAGGACAGGTTTGAATTGGGCGAGTCCACTTAAACACAGATTTTTTAAATTCTCATTTTTATCCATCATTAAAATATACTTCTCCTATAACCTTTGGAATCAATTTATCCAAACCCATAGAATGTCCAACACCAAGAACGAACCCTGAGGTAAACTACGGACTTTGGGAGGATGGTGTGTCAATTTGTTGCCCATGGAAATGGGATTCTTCCGAGGCGTCCCAAGAAAGCATTCTGGGGACTCACACACAGGAGGATGCGAGCCATGGTGGCAAGATTTACTGAAGCAAACCCAAAGGACTGTCCCAGTGCCCGATGTCTCCCCTGTGACCAAGTGGCTCAGCTCTGGCTCACTGCGGAAGAAGTCCAGCCTCAGAGACCGCAGACCTGCCCCTGTTCAGGCCCAGGAAGGCCAAGACCCAGAGATGCAGAACTCTTCTGTATGTCTGTCGCCAAGGCCAGATGGTACCAGGCCTCAAGCTGTGCTCTGCTTGAGCCCACACTGGACTGGCACTTTGGCCTGGATGGTACCAGGCCTCAAGCTGTGCTCTGCTTGAGCCCACACTGGACTGGCACTTTGGCCTGGATGGTACCAGGCCTCAACCTGTGCTGTGCTTGATCCCACACTGGACTGGCACTTTGGCCCGCACAGCCGCCAGGCCTGCCCAGCTGCCACAGCGAGAGACCTTGTAAACAGAAGATCCCTGGGCCCTTGCTGAGCTCCAAGTCTATCACCTTGGGTTTGGGAAGGGGTAAACTTTCCTTCAAACTAACCAATCGTCTTCCTAATCTTTTGCGAACATGCACTCTTGCCTCCCCTTATCCAACCCCTTTCCTGGCTTTCCTGCCCTTATCCTATCTGGTCTTCTCCCCAGATAGGTGGGTCTTCTTGACCCCAGAAGGTGGGTCTTCCCACCTTCCCACCTTCCCAGGCTAGACTCCTCCCCTTATGTCGCCATCTTGGCTCCTCCCACGCATTCCTCAAAAAAAAAAAAAGGACCTCTCCTTTTTAAAGACTTTATTTTTAAAATAAAGCTCTTAGATTTCACCGCGCATGTGCCTGGCAAGGGAATGTCCCCCTTCCTGTTCTATCCCTTTCCCTGGTCATCCTGGTCAACAGGCCCGTGGTTCCTGGGGGAGATTGTAAAGCTGGCCCTTTCTCTCTACTGGATGGTGGGATGTGGACACAGAGGGATGTTAATCCCGCTGCAGGGCAGCGTGGCCATCCCATGGAGTGTCTAGAACCTATAGTTTTCAGACTTAATCGGATTTAATGTCTGATTCCATTTGCTCCCTTCTTTTATTAGTAACTAACTACCTACTGTCACAAATTTAGGTTGAAAAAAAAAAAAGTACCATTCTAGTGAGTGATGTTGATAAAAGATGAGGTTATGCATGCGTAGGAACAGGGAGGGGTAGATGAGAAATCTCTACCTTACTCGCAACTATTTTTTATAAACCTACAACTGCTCTAAAAAAAAATAAAGTCTTTAAAAAATGCAAAAATAAGTATCTGGATCATGTTTGAAAGATGCTAAGGAACTAACTCTTTGTTTAAAAAATTATAAATAAAGGAAGAGACTCATCCTTGCTTTCCTAGAAGAGCGGAACCACTGGGCAATCGGCAGGTATTCCTCCGCTCAGACATAGCCCAGCGGATCAATGACGGAGCTGTGACCAAACGGACATGTCCATTTTCAAGCCCTAATGAATGAAGGAGCTAAGCACCCAGCAGAGGTGGCCGCTCCCAGCACAGAAAGATCTCATGTGCCTCTTGATGAGAACTATGCCACCGTGTGTGAAGCAGTTGTAACCTCCCTCCCCCCCCCCAAAAAAAACCCTCAACACTACAACTGATTAAGTCTCTATAATCAACTACCCGTTGGCAGGAAATGCAGAAGACTCAGCAAAACACTACTCTTGACCACAGGGACGCAATCAGCAACATTCCCATGGAGGAAGCACTGCGGCACAAAGGATCCAGTCTCCACGAGGAACAAACCTCAGAGGTGGGGAGAGAGTCGGATAGAGAATCTCAACATTAAAAAGGACATTTAAAAACACAGGCAGAGTTATACAATAATATTTAGGAATAAACACTGGTGCTAAAAGTCCAAAGAGGGGTACAGAAGTGATTACCATGGAAATCGGGACAGTGGTCACTCTGGGGGGGGGGGCACTGGGAGAGGCCCCTAGAAGGTTCCTGCTGTCACTCCTAGGCCAGGTTCTCTCGATTTGCACGTTTGGTTCTGACAAGGACATTTCCCTTGTAACAATTTAATAAGCTACGTGTTAAACAATTAATCCTTATTAACAATTTAATAAGCTACGTGTTTTACACCGTTTTCTGTACTTGTGTTGTTTTAACTATTCAAACAATTTTAAACAGCTGTTTTGCCTATTTCTTTTTGTTTATGTGTGACAGAGACAGAGTCAGATAGAGGGACAGACAGGGACAGACAGACAGGAAAGGAGAGATAAGAAGCATCAATTCTTTGTTGCGGCACCTTAGTTGTTCATTGATTGCTTTCTCATATGTGCCTTGACCGGGGGGCTACAACAGACCAAGTGACCCCTTGCTCAATCCAGCAACCTTGGGCTCAAGCTGGTGAGCTTTACTCAAACCAGATGAGCCCGCACTCAAGTTGACAATCTCGAACCAGGGTCTCGAACTTGGGTTCTCTGCGACCCCGTCTGACGCTCTATCCACTGCACCACCACCTGGTCAGGCTTGTCTATTTCTTAAGAATGAAAAGAAGCTACATAAACAGATAGTTTGATGGAGAAGAGGAACCTTATCTGTCTTCTTCCATCTTCTATCTCCAGGGCCTAGACCCGCCCTTGGCTCATGGTAACGACTAAATATACATTTACCTAACGAATGAGCAAATGAGACTATAGGATCACATACACACCTAAGGTGATATTCTGATTACAATTATAAACTTCAGCAAGGTCATTCCTTCCCAAGGAGTAGAAAATCTATTGTATGCTACAGACGTTGTTCTGCATAACCGTGTTGCCTGCTGCTGGGGCTGTGCTGACAGAGGGACCCTCCGAGGAGTCAGGCTGGCGATGGGCGGAGGGCTGACACCCGGTGATGGATAAGTAAGTCCTCCTGACTGCACACATGTCAGCAGCTCTGTGCGCCGCTAGCATGGGAGGAGCTGCAGGAGTCCAAGGTTGTATAACAGCTGCTCTAAGCGGCAGGGCTCAGGGACCGTGATCTGGCCAGACGTGAGCCAGACTTGACCGGGCTGCAAACATAGTACAGGCCTCCTGGTAAGCTGCCCAGGTGGCAATAAATCACACAGCGGCTGACCTGGACTGACTTCAGAAGGTGCGGGAGGCCGAGGCAGTAGACTGCCCTGCGGCAGAAGGCCTTTCCCCAGCAGAGAGGGAGTGGCTGCGTGTCTTCCTCCAAAGCTGGCCGTTTCCCAAGCAGACCGGGGGCCATGACCTTTGCGCGCCGAAGGCCCAGGCAGTCTGAGTGAGGAACGAGAACGTCCCTGACCATTGACAGGTTAGGTAGGAGTGTTTGGTGGAAACCCCGCAGTTGAATTTGGCGGTTGGATCTTTTCCACCAAAGCCTAACAAAGCGACGCGAGAGAGCATACTCGGCGGAGGGTCAAGCTGCAGCCGTTTGAGAAGGCAGGAGGGCTGAGACACGGAGACGAAGCCGGCTGGCCTGCTGCTAAGGCCGCAGAACAGCCCCTGGCCTGCAGCCAGCAGCTGCCCAGTCGTTCTCCCTGAGCCTCAGCCTCCAGAGCAACAGCTCCAGCCCGGCCATATCGGACACTCTCGAGAACACTTGGTTAGACATCCCAGGTATCAGTAGCAATGGAAAAGCAGGGACCACGAAGACCAGCGCCAGTCTGGGGCAGTGATGAGGGCATTGTCTCCGTGCCCAGTCAGCCACTATTTTTTTTACTCTTTTAGATTTTTATTTATTCATTTTTATTAGAGAGAGAGGGGAGAGAGAGAGAGAGAGGGAGAGATAGAGAGAGAACAGGAGGAGGAGCAGGAAGCATCAACTCCCATATATGCCTTGACCAGGCAAGCCCAGGGTTTTGAACCGGCAACCTCAGCTTTCCTGGTTGACGCTTTATCCACTGAGCCACCACAGGTCAGAACAGCCACTATTTTTTTTTTTTTTCTGCATTTTTCTGAAGCTGGAAACAGGGAGAGACAGTCAGACAGACTCCCTCATGCGCCCAATCGGGATCCACCTGGCACGCTCACCAGGGGCGACGCTCTGCCCACCAGGGGGCGATGCTCTGCCCACCAGGAGGCGATGCTCTGCCCATCCTGGGTGACGCCATGTTGCGACCAGAGCCACTCTAGTGCCTGAGGCAGTGGCCACAGAGCCATCCCTAGCGCCCGGGCCATCTTTGCTCCAATGGAGCCTTGGCTGCGGGAGGAGAAGAGAGAGACAGAGAGGAAGGCGCGGCGGAGGGGTGGAGAAGCAAATGGGCGCTTCTTCTGTGTGCCCTGGCCGGGAATCGAACCCGGGTCTTCCGCACGCTAGGCCGACGCTCTACCACTGAGCCACCACAGGTCAGAACAGCCACTATTTTTGAAACCCTATTCCACATTCAGCCCTGTGTGACTTTGGGGTGCACAAGGAGACTGACATCTGGAGAGACAGACAAGAATTACAGTCTCTGAGAAATGTCCTAAAGAAGAGGCGAACAAGGGCACAGGAGCAGGGAGAGTGGAGGGGACTTGAGACGGATAAGGGTTTCCAGAAGGGACAGGTACGGGAAGGCGATCCCGTCAAGGGAATGGCGTGGCCAAAGGCCGGAGGAGCAGGACAGCATGGCAGGGCGGGTCTGCTTCCCTGGACCCTCCAGAAAGAACACAGCAATGGCTTCATCTTCGCTTCCGACCTCCAGCAATGTCCAGCAATGAATCAGTGTCCGTAAGCCATTGGTTTGCGGTCATTTGTTACAGCGGGTGTAATGAACTGGTCCAGGGCTCAGCGAACACCTTTCCTCCAGACCTCTC
The DNA here is from genome assembly GCF_036850995.1 of Saccopteryx leptura. Taxonomy (NCBI): domain Eukaryota; kingdom Metazoa; phylum Chordata; class Mammalia; order Chiroptera; family Emballonuridae; genus Saccopteryx; species Saccopteryx leptura. The sequence goes on from NC_089505.1 coordinate 365,205,012, forward strand.
ATGTTGCAACACACACACATAGATAATTGGCTGATGACTCCATTTATTAGTAGTATAATATTTTTCTTCAACCCCGGATGCACTAAATGTAAAGAACATAAAAAGTGATATTTTGGACATCACCATGTGAAGCAAAGACAAATTTCCCCACACTAGTTTCTAGACAGAGACTATCAACTGGTGCAAAACGGCCTTGCAGGACCCCCTGGGGAGCAGAACCCGAGCACGAAGGCTGGTGAGGGAGCGGCATCCACAACCCACCAGACGGCCGTGCGACTGCCGGTACCGTTTGTACGTCCTTCAGAACGCTCTGGTGTTTTGCCTTTATTTCCCCTAAAGAAGTTTTCCTGTGTTGTCTTTATTTTAACAGCAATTTTAGTGAAAGGTACTCATGAGCCCCAAGAGAGTTGAAAACTTGGTAAAGAAAATGGTTCAAGGCCCTCGCCGGTTGGCTCAGTGGTAGAGCGTCGGCCTGGCGTGCAGAAGTCCCGGGTTCGATTCCCGGCCAGGGCACACAGGAGAAGCGCCCATCTGCTTCTCCACTCCTCCCCCTCTCCTTCCTCTCTGTCTCTCTCTTCCCCTCCCACAGCGAGGCTCCATTGGAGCAAAGATGGCCCAGGCGCTGGGGATGGCTCCTTGGCCTCTGCCCCAGGCGCTAGAGTGGTTCTGGTCGCGACAGAGCGATGCACCGGATGGGCAGAGCATCGCCCCCTGGTGGGCATGCCGGGTGGATCCTGGTCGGGTGCATGCTGGAGTCCGTCTGACTGCCTCCCCGTTTCCAGCTTCAGAAAAAAAAAAACAAATCCAAAAAAAAAAAAGAAAATGGTTCAAGACAAAAATGTACCTTCCAATAAAAAAATTGACTCTGTTCCACCCTTTAGTTTTTGTTTTGTTTTGTTTTTTTTGTGACAAAGAGAGAGACAAAGAGAGGGACAGATAAGGACAGACAGATAGGAAAAGAGAGAGATGAGAAACATCAATTCTTTGTCATGACACCTTAGTTGTTCACTGATGGCTTTTTCACATGTGCATTGATGGGGGGGGGGGCTACAACAGAGTAAGTGACCCCTTGCTCAAGCCAGCGACCTTGGGCTCAAGCTGGTGAGCCTTGCTCAAGCCAGATGAGCCCACGCTCAGGCCGGCTCCCTCGGGGTTTCAAACTGGGTCCTCTGAGTCCCAGTCCGACACTCTATCCACTGCGCAACCGCCTGGTCAGGCTACTCTGCCCATTTTCCATCAGCCTTTATCTACTGTCACTGCCAAATATCGGGCCACTCCTTCAGGACAAAGAAGGACTTTTTCTACATTATATCTTAAGGATAAACTGCATTTATTTACTTTCGAGTTGGCATTGGATATATCAACTTGCTTTCATTATTCAAATTGAGCAAAGGAGAGGTCCATGTGGGCAGACGCAGGAACCCGCATTGTTACATACAAACTTGCCGTAGAATTCTCTTGTGAGAATGAATGTCTGAGACCTGCAGCCTCAGAGTGTAACAGGACAGACAGCAGAGGCCCAGGTGGTACGTTCTCCTCCACAAATCTCAGTCCTTTCCCTTTCCACGGCGAGTGCTTGCAAGGGAAAAAAAAGATGACTTCATAGCATTTTCACATACATATTACAATTACGAGGGCAAAGCTGGGATATTTTTTAAAAATCGCATAACCCAATGAAGTTGGTTTTTCTTGAGTATCCAGTTGCTCATTCCCTTCAGATTAAAGCAGTTGATTCCAAGCAGGCTGCAAATCACACCATTTTTTGGATATTCAGATTGAAGACATTCATCAGAGGCACTCCTGAATGGCTGTCAAATTTTGGCAAACCTAGATCAAAGCAAGGTGAAAGGAAATGCATAATTCATCTACATACACCGGAAATGCGATAGCTGCTCTAATCACTGCGCGCACGCACACACACACACACACACACACGCACACGCACACACGCACGCGCGCACGCACAGGAGCACACATATCGCCGATGAGCTAGCTTAAATAATAACTAGGAAAGTGAGCTTCGACGTTGAGCAACTTTTTTTTGCCTTAGCAATTCTCAGCTCTCTCGCTGTCCTCCAACAGGCTGCAAAGGTTTTTGCCCTGCATCCCAGCGGGGTACAAAGTTAATCACCATTTCATTTGTTTTCTCTCTCCACCCCTCAGTGACAGAAATGTCTACAGGGTAACGAGTAGGCTTTCCCCATATTTCTACTCCCTGAAGGGTATCCATTCATTCACCAAAGCTATAAGCAGATCTTCTAGCACCTAAGCTGGAGATAAGATATGTTACTTATTTTGTTACCCTGTGGCCATAAATCTGCAAAACACAGACTGCTGATGCAAACACATGTATGGCAGGCTGCGGTACCTGTGATGACCTTCATTTGAAAGGGACACTCTGGGCAGTGGTGAACAAAGTAGGTAAGTCCCCAAACCCACAGATTTTAAATTTTCCAAAGAAGGCGGTTGAGTAAGAATTGCGTTACAGGCCCTGGCCGGTTGGCTCAGCGGTAGAGCGTCGGCCTGGCGTGTGGGGGACCCGGGTTCGATTCCCGGCCAGGGCACATAGGAGAAGCGCCCATTTGCTTCTCCACTCCCCCCCTTCCTCTCGGTCTCTCTCTTCCCTTCCCGCAGCCAAGGCTCCATTGGAGCAAAAATGGCCTGGGCGCTGGGGATGGCTCCTTGGCCTCTGCCCCAGGCGCTAGAGTGGCTCTGGTCGCGGCAGAGCGACGCCCCAGAGGGGCAGAGCATCGCCCCCTGGTGGGAAGAGCGTCGCCCCTGGTGGGCGTGCCAGGTGGATCCCGGTTGGGTGCTTGCGGGAGTCTGTCTGACTGTCTCTCCCCGTTTCCAGCTTCAGAAAAATACAAAAAAAAAAAAAAAAAAAGAATTGCGTTACAGTATGAAAAAGGCTGTGACTTGAGAAGCCCCAAATGCTGAAGAATCGGCAGCCAGTCTCGGCTAGGTGGCGTGCAGGGTGGGTGTGGGAGGGCTCCTCCCTCCATCAGTGTTTGTGGGACTGGGACTGGGCTCCAGCCTGCCCTCCACGCCCTCAGATCCGGTCCTCCATGTCTGGAACAGATTCATGAGTCATCCTTGACTGCTGACGGTGATAACCACGTCTTTGGCTCAGTAGTTTCCAGACAGGTTTCTATGGGAGAATGAGGGTTGCAAAATCTGTCTTTTATAGGCAGAGCCCTGGGCTATAAAGAAGTGATGCGGTGGATACATTCAATTTCATGAATACTTATGACGTATGTACTCTTTTCAAGGCATCGTGATGGATACAAAAATGAAGTCAAAAGTCCTTGTTTTCAGAGGTTTTAAGTGCAAAGGTGTAAGCATATGATGCCTAGTGGGCAGGGAACAGGTAAAAACAGAGAGAGAATGAGTATGGACACAAATAATCAAAGAAGGGATCTTCTTCCAGAAATGAGGCTGGAGATGTAAGGTATTTTTCCCCACTGAGGAAGAAGGAAGGGGCCAGAGCCACAAAGTGTGGAGTAATAAAAGGCTTTATTGAGTACAGAGCGCATCCTGTCCGACGAGGTTCTCTGGTCCTGGGTCAGAGAGGCCAGGGAAGTCCCATGGGGTGACCCGAGTGAGAGATATTTAAAAGGTCTCTAGGGTGGTTGAGCTAATATGACGTGGTGAAATCTCACTGGCTGACGGACGGTCGCTCTTTTCCTAAGGACCTCTGGGAAGTTTCTTTTGGCGTGCTTGGTTGTTGGCGGTCATAGCCAAAGTTCCCGGGTCTGGCCTCCCCACGTGACCATCCCCCATTGCCCACTACCCTAATTCCAGTCTTTTGTGTTAATTAAGGGCGTCAGTTATTTGTCTGGCTACTTCCTGCTCATTAGGGGCGTCGTGGGGAGGGGGAGATCGGAAGGTGGTGGCTTTGAGGGGTGTCAGGAGGAACATCTGTGTGGCCGTGACTGGAGAAACTTCGCGGATGCGGTCCTGTAAGGATTAAAAAAAAAAAGAGGGGTAATAGGGGGATCTGCAGGGTCCAGCCTTTTGGTGAGCCGGAGATGGACAGAGTCCAGTGGTTCCGACTGCCAGTGGTCCTGCATGGAGGGAAGCTTGAGGCAAAACTGTATGCCAGGAGTGGCGTACGAAGGGGGGAAAACTGCATGTCAGGAGTGGAGTGCAAAGAGGAAAAGAAGGGCGGTCCCATCCACTCCCATAACTGAGACCTGTGAGGGAACTAGAGGTCCATAGTGTGGTGGCAAAACAGAGAAGGTAGCCCCCATGTCCACAAGAAATGAGATGGACTTACCCACTAGTTGCAGTATACCCTGGGTTCTCTGAGTCCAGGCCGTGTCCTAGGAGTTTGAGTGATGCACCCACCTGGCTGGCTCGTCCTCACATAGAGGCGTTGAGGAAAAAGCCTGTTGCCCAAAGGGGCAATCACTCTGCCAGTGAGTGGGCTGCTTGCAGTTAGGGCAGGGCTTAGTGGGCAGTCACGGGCAGAGGCCCTGCTGGGACCAGTGACCCTGCTTGCCACACTTAAAGCAAGCTCCTGGTGGGGATTTTCTTTGCGGCTTGGACTTAGGTCGGGCACCTCCTGTTACTTGTTGTCCTGCTGGCCTCACAGCTGCCACAAGAGCCTGGGTTTTGGAGAGTTACCTTCTGCTGCATGCGGGCCTGGCGAACAGCCTTGGCCTGCTTCTATTAGTCGTGACCATTGAAAACTTTAAATGCCATGTTCACAGGTCCCGGATAGGGGTTTGGGGGTTAGAATAAGAAAAGGTGGGTTCCTGGGGATCCTGGTACCCAGATCTGGCAGGAAATGCTGGAACCAAAGGCAGGACAGGGCCAGAACTTCCTGTATGAAAATTGGGGTTGGGCCTTGGGGTCCTGCAAACCATGTAAGAGCCAATAGTAGGTGGAGAATGGCCTGATGGAGGAGGGGCTTAAGAACACAGTGGAGAAGGGAGGGGCCCCTGGCCAGCAGGGGAGGAGAAAGAGAAACTGGTATTTGCAGGTGAATGAGAAACAGGATCCAGTGAAGGGAGGAGAGGGGGCTCTTGGAGGGAAGAGACCCGAGGGAAAGAGGTCCAGAGGGACCAGAGAGGGGTCCCAAGAGAGGGGCGCGCCTGTGGGTCAGGCAGGAAGGGGAGAGAGTTGGGAGTTGGGCGAAGGAGGAAAGGTTAGGAGTGGAGGGTTTAGGTGAGGTTTCTCTGGCCAAAAAAGGGCCTGCGCGGTGGAAAAGGCAGCACAGAGATTAGGACGGGAGCGTGAATAATTAGAAGCCCTGAATGTAAGGGATCTCCAATCATTTCCCAGCTTTTGGCGAGAGTTAAATTGGTGAGGCTGTTAAGACCGAAAGTCCCTTCAGGAGGCTAATCCAGTGGGTTCAGTGGCCTGGCCACAGCGGAGAAGAAGAACAGTTTCCTGTGCCCCCATGGCCACCCTCAGTCCTCGGAGTGGTCAGAGGTGAGCATTGGCATCCCAAAACTCAGCTTTGGCCATGGACAGATAAGGTAAAGTGGATGTTCTCAGGACGTATCCACGGGCACACGTACTCGGAATGGAACAGAAAGAGGTCCCTGACGCAGCTGCGGTTTCAGACAGGGAGTCTAAGCGGAAAGAATTGAGGATAGTTTGGAGGCAGGGGACTTACCACATCGTGAGCTGAAGTGGGTGGAAGGTAGGGGAGGTCCTGGTTCTTTCTCGGAGGGGAAGGGGAGAGGAGTGGTCCTTGTGGACTTCAAACTCCTCCTGGGTTTTCGGCACCAAAATGTAAGGTATTTTTCCCCACCGAGGAAGAAGGAAGGGACCAGAGCCACAAAGTGTGGAGTAATAAAAGGCTTTATTGAGTACAGAGTGTGCATCCCATCCAAGGAGGTTCTCTGATCCCTGGGACAGAAAGGCCAGGGAAGTCGCATGGGGTGAACCATGTGAGAGATATTTAAAGGGTCCCTAGGGTGGTCGAGCTAATATGACGTGGTGAAATCTCACTGGCTGATGGACTATCGCTCTTTTCCCAAGGACCTCTGGGAAGTTTCTTTTGGCACGCTTGGTTGTGGGCAGTCCTAGCCAAAGTTCCTGGGTCTGGGTTCCCCACGTGACTGTCCCCCATTGCCCACCACCCTACAGGAGATGCGACTGATCCAGCAGGAAATACCAAATTTCAACTTCCTTCAACTCCCCCTCTACTCCCTTTCCCCTCCCCTCCCCTCCCTTCCTCTTCCCTACCCTCCCCTCCTCTCCCCCCTCCCCTCCCCCTCCCCTCCCCCTCCTGCTCTAATTCCATTTAGGAGAGAACAAATCAAGAGCTCTCACTACAGCCTGAGGAGCCCTTGCAGCAGTAGGTGATGTGACCCCAGCAGATATTGGCTCTTCTGAAAAGCTTTCCCTCCCCCCCTCCCCTCCTTCCCCCATCCCCTCCCAACCCCCTTCTCTTCCCCCTCTCTCCCCTCCCTTCCCCTCCCCTCCTCTACCCCCTCCCCTCTTTTCCCCCTTCCCCACCCCCTCTCTTCCCCCTCCCTCTCCTCCCCCCTCCCATCCCCTCCCCTCCCCATCCCCTCTCCTCCCCTCCCTTCCTCCCCTCCCCTTCCCTCTCCTCTACTTCCTTCAACTCCCCCTCTACTCCCTTCCCCCTCCCTCCTTTCCCTTCCTCTTCCCTCCCCTCCCCTCCTCTCCCCCCTCCCCTCCTCTCCCCCCTCCCCTCCCCTCCCCCTCCCCTCCGCTCCGAGTCTGGGGAACCTCCCTCCAGGAGCTCCCATAGCCTCTGTGCTACCTCTGTACTTGCACTTCCCATTTATCACATTAAAAAGCAACTTCGCTGTGCCCTTTTCCATGTCCTACTAATTAGGCTCTGAATTGTCCAGGCCATGGCATGCAACCCCATCACCGAGCGACAGCGTCTGACCCTGGCTAGCGACTGTAAATGTCTGCCGAGCAGAACTGGGTGTCCAGTGCTACACAGAACATTCACGTTCTCGATAAAGACGCAGTAGGTTAAGTGACGGCACTTCAGGGTTTTACTAACCGTCTGTCCAGGATGCTCATAGTGAATGCAATCAATGTACAAAGAATGACCCGGAGAGGCTGTTGAACATGGAGGCCCCGCAGCAGTGTGGACTCAAAAGGTTTGGGAATCAGGGTGCGTGAATCTGTTCTCTAAACCAGCGCCTCGGTTGATTCCAGGGAGCTGTCGCCATGCCACTAGGCTTTGTGAAGCTCCGCCCTCCTTACAGGGTTTCCCTAACAACATGCTACGTGCTTTTCCAATTAATTGTACGGGTGGGTTCACCTTAAACCCCATAGAGAATGAATTGATACAAGCCTGCACCACCTGACAATTTTCACTTCTGAATGTTGGGCTGCAACATGACTCCGGCTGGTTCAGCCGTTATTGGTTAGGCCTAACCAATAATTAGGGCAGCATCTCAGCCCACCCAGCTGAGCATGCGCGCAGACCTGAATGAAGTTAACGTCCAGTGACGCAGAGAGCGACCTGCCGCCAGAGGGAGTGGGTAGCAGAGAAGAGCTGTCAACACATGTCACTCATTTACAAGGGTTCAAGAATAAGAATTTCTCAAGTGACCTTGGGACCCAATTTTGCGACTATCGGATTAAAAAAAACTTAGCTCTATTAATGCCTGCGCCCAGAAACCCGAAACGCCAGTAAAGGAAGAGGAAGCATCGCTCAAAATGCCAGTAAATCAATATTGGCCAGCGTCCTAAACAAAATAAATCTTCCCTCGGCTTCATGGCGATTTCAGAATTAACAAAGATTTCCTAAACAGGGAGCGCAACACAGTGTCAGGAGCCATAGGCCTGCAAACTGATTTGAATCACAGGCCTCTGTCTCCAAGCTGCGGGAGCCGGCCTGCGGCCGCCCTGCAGAAAGGAAAGATAATGAACGCCATCCGTCTTGTGGTGGACGGTGCTCTGCGGGCTGTTTGAAATTCCGCCCGCCTCTCGCCCAGACCTCAGGCACCCCTTGAAATATGCTGAATCACCGCCGCGGACACATAGGGGGACTCGAAGTGCCTGGGAGATTGCAGACACACCACCGTTGGTAACAGATCATTTCGTGGGCAGTCGGCCAGAGAGTTATTTGGGAAGCTCTAAGAAAAAGGCCTCTTAATATGAGGTATTCTTAAAGGGTAGTGCTGTGCACCTATAAAAGCCCTTTTAAAATGATTTAAGCATTTAAAATTCATGTTCCTTCCTAAGTCCTGCTGCCTTAAAAATTAATTTTCTCTATTTGAGGTAAGAATGTAGACTCGGGAAGATACTACTATTAGAGTTTAGTGGTAGCCAGGAGTCCTCTTCAGGACACACGATCAGGACCTTCCCCGTCTGGTCATTGCCACTGTGGCTCAGCACCGAGCGTGCTCCGATTTCAGATATGGTCACCTCTGTCCAGACAGCGACAGCCCAGGCCACACGTACCTGGCCCAGGGGACGGCTTCAAAGTAGCTGGCAAGGCTGAGAAACAGTAACTTGACACCATCTTGGATGAGAAAGAGAAAACATATTAAAATGACCCAAATCGGAAAGAAGTACAGGAATCCAAGCAGTCCCTTGGGGAATGGTGACTTACAAGCAGTCGCTACCATCAAGGAGCATGTGAAGACACTGGCTAACATTCCTCCAAGAAACCACCTGGAACAGCAAGAAAGCTCAGGGTCAGCAGACTAGTCATACGTTGCCCACACATGCGATGCTCTTTCAGACCGACTGCACACGTCCGGTGTTAACATTTACTGTAAAACCGCGGCAACAAAGATAGTGTGGCATTGACAAAAAGAATAGAAAATGTAGCTCAATGGAAGAGGCCAGACAGCCCAGAGAAAGACCCATACAGGGACAGTTGCATGATTTTTAACAGAGTTGCAAAAACAATTCACTGGAGGAAGGGTTGTCTTTTCAACAAACGGTATTGAAACGATTGTACTCTTCCCAAATATTTGCGAAGAGTGGACCCGCATGTGTATATCATTCTTTAACACAAAATTGAACTCAAAATGAGTCATAGACTGAACATAAACCACAACAGTATAAAACTTCTGGGGGGGGGCGGGGGACAAAGAAAACAAAGGAGGAAATCGTATGTCCACTGCTTCCCAACCTCGCCCAAAAAGTGTGTTCAACTTTTGAGGTTTTGCCCAGTCTGATGAGTGACTGTATCATGGCGGCAGGGGTCTCTGTGTAAAGAATCGCGTCTTGATTGTTTTTATGTTCCAACTATGAATTATTGAAAAAGATTAAAAAAGGAGAAAGGAAATTTATGATGAAAGATCCCATCATCCGGAAGCAGGCATTATGCAAATCTGAGGAGTAGCCTTTCAGATATCTCTTTACATGCATTTTTAAATTGAGCATTTTCATTTTAAATTATTTAGTTTAATTTTAAATGTGCATTTGAAATTGAGCTTTGACAAAGGTACACTAAAGCATAGGAAGTGCACATCTTGGGTTTTTTTTTTGGGGGGGGGTTTGTTTTGTTTTGTTTTTTAACATAAGCCCCTGTCGCTGCTGTGCCCAACTCAAGGTAATAGAGTATTTCCTGTAAGGTTTCCTTTGTTGTTCCATCCCACTCTATCCACCCCACTTAATCACCATCCTTACACCTATAATAACGGATTCATTTAGCCTTTTCTTGAATTTCATGTGTATATGCAACTATAGACACTTCTGTCTGTCTTATTTCACTTAGATAATATCTATGAGATTCCTCCATGCTGTTGTCCACATAAATAGCTCTTTTTTTTAACCAATTATTTACTTAAATAACCTTCTTATGTTAGAATAACTTCAGATATACAGAGAATTTGCAAAAAAAAAAAAAAAATAGTACGGAGGTTCTCATATACCCTGCATCCTGCTTCCTCCATTATTAGCATCTTATGCTACTCGGCGTGTCCGTCATGGTTAAGGAACCCACTCTGATGTGTCACCATTGATTCAGTCCCACACTACATTTGGACTTGACCGTTTTCCCTAAGGTATCCATGTTCCAGGATCCCATCCAGGGCACCACATTACATTTCGTCATCATGTCTCCCGAGGGTCCTCTGGGCTCTGACAATTTCTCAAACTCTCCTTGGGGTTCATGACCTTGACCATTTTTGAAGACTACCGATCAGATCATACAGAGAATGTCTCTCATCTGGGTTTTTCTCATGGTGAGACTGGGGTCTGGAACCAGCGCGGTGAAGTGAGGTTCTTACCGCATTGTATCAAGGGTGCATGCCATCAATATCACTGACCTCTGTTCACGTTAACCTTGGTCATCTGAGGTCATGGTTGCCAGGTTTCTCAGCTGTAACATGACCTTTTTACCCTCTTTCTATAGTCTGCTCTTTGGAAGCAAGTTTCTAAATGCAGCTCGCACTCCAGGGATAGGGAGTTAAGCTCCCCTCTTAAGTGGGGACTATCTACAGAAATTAACCTAAGAGGACTATTTCATTGACAGTCCTGTGAAATAAAGAAAAGATTTTCAGTGATCGATTAAGTTTAGGAAATGCCAAGTTAAAGAAAGTCAAATATGCTTGGCATGTGGAGGTCCTGGGTTTGATTCCCGGTCAGAGCACACAGGAGAAGCGACCATCTCCTTCTCCATCCCTTTTTCTCTCTCTATTTCTCTCTCTCTCTCTCTCTCTCTCTCTCTCTCTCCCCCTCTTTCTTCCCCTCTTGCAGCCATGGCTCGGCTGGAACGAGTTGGCCCTGGTTGCTGAGGATGGTTCCATGGCCTCTATTTCAGATGCGAGCATTGCCCTCTAGTGGGCTTTCCAGTTGGATCCTGGTTGGGGCACATGCAGGAGTCTGTCTCTGCCTCCCCTCCTCTCATTGAATTAAGAGAAAAAAAAGAAAGCCAACACGTTTCTTCACTCCACTTTTTCACCGTGGCTTTTGCACGCTAAAGCACATTGTGATCCTCCAACACGGCACATAATGCAGATTTTTGCGAATTTGTTTTTAACCACATGACCTCCCCTCCCCATTTTTGTTCTTTGGTCCCACTGTGATCTAAAAATACTTCCCAAACCTCATAATTATCTGGGAAGCTCATTTTAAACCACTGACTCTTACTAGATCTAAATTTGTATCTCAAGGGATAGGACCCAGGGCTTTGTATTTAAAAATACAACTCCCCTAAGTGAGAATGAGGTATTAGACCCTCAAGAGGCAGGACTTGAGAGCAGTTAGCAATTGCAAAGACCCCAGGACTGTATAATCCCTCCCTGTTGCACTGATTCAAAAATACTCATGAGTCCCTGGCACTGTGATACAGTGGTAAAGGAGACATACAATGCCTCAGCCTCAGGGAGTTCATATTCAGGTAGGGGGAAATAGATCATTAATATTCATACAAGTGAACATATAATAAGTGCTCTGAGAAACTGTGAAGTGAGGTGTGTGTGAGAGGGTGGTATGCTATTTATATAAAGTTGTCAAGGAAGGGCTCTGATGATGTGACATTGGAACAGATTCCAGAAAGAAGGAAGGACATACATCAGGAGGCTTTCTGGAGAAAACTTGACTAGGCAGCAGAGCAAATAGCAAGTGCAAAGACCCTGAGGCACGAGTGGGGTTAGCACAGAAAGGACGTGATCACTGGCCTGGAGCTTGAGGACAAAAAGGACAGGAAGGACATGCAGGACAGAAGGTAGAACAGAAACATGACTATTATCAGGCAAGAACATTATGTGCTCTGAGATGCTGAGCAGGCATCCCTGGGACAGATACCTGTTGTCAGGATATAAAAATATAATGGGAAAGGTGGAGTCCCAGCAGGACTCCAAGTCCCCGAGTGGGAACTTTAAGTGCCCTTGAACTCCAAACAGAGGTACTTACACTGTATTTGTAACAGAGAGTTGCTGAGGATTTAAACAAAGGATGATATATAGTAAACCCAATTCCTAGCAAGATATACGGGCTTTTGTATGCTTGTGAGCTAGTGTGACAGATGAAGAAGCACTTATCATGGACAGACAAATGAGCAAATTTTAACCACAGAGCTGCCTAAAAATGCTTTGTGGAATAAGGCAAGTAAATAATCAATCAATCACAGCTTCATTAATTATGCAACACCACGACATGAAAATAAAATCTGAATTACCTTGCATATGCAGAAATGATCAAGCACGCAGCAAGCGCAACTGTTTGGAAGGAGATCTCTCCCAACAAACTGGTTTCTAGTAGGAAAAATAGAAATAAATCAATTAGAAATAATTGTTGATTAAATAATGCTGGAACAGTCAAATCATATTAACACTTCTCTTCTGCATACCAACAAGGAAGCTTTCCGGCGCATGTCATCCCAAACAACTTGTTAGAAGTAACAAGATAAAATTATCAAATGCTAGAAAAATTCTGCAAATAATCAGATTTTTTTTTTTCTATCATTGCCTAAATAGTTTGGAGCTTGCCTTTTACTTTAATGTTGGGGGAAGGGTTAGTAGACTTGATACTAATGCCAGAGCTCTAACTCTGATGAGGATGGTGGTGACGCATACATTTGTACATTGCCTTATAATTCACCGAGCTTTTGTTACATAAGTTCATTAACCAACACAACAGACCTAGGAGTTAGGAACCATTATCATAAGTCTGCAAATGAGAAGACCAAGACTGAGAGGGGTGATAACACTTGTCCAAGGTCACACAGCTCAGAAGGGCCACAGCCAAGATTTAAAAACCCCATCTAGGCCCTGGCCGGTTGGCTCAGTGGTAGAGCGTCGGCCTGGCGTGCAGAAGTCCTGGGTTCGATTCCCGGCCAGGGCACACAGGAGAGCGCCCATCTGCTTCTCCACCCCTCCCCCTCTCCTTCCTCTCTGTCTCTCTCTTCCCCTCCCGCAGCAAGGCTCCATTGGAGCAAAGATGGCCTGAGCGCTGGGGATGGCTCCTGGCCTCTGTCCCAGGCGCTGGAGTGGCTCTGGTCGCAACAGAGCATCGCCCCGGAGGGGCAGAGCATCGCCCCCTGGTGGGCAGAGCGTCGCCCCCTGGTGGGTGTGCCGGGTGGATCCCGGTCGGGCGCATGCGGGAGTCTGTCTGACTGTCTCTCCCCGTTTCCAGCTTCAGAAAAATACAAAAAAACCCCAAAAAAACCACCAAAACCCCATCTAGCCAGAACATAATGTTTTTGCCCAAAATGGGGTATGGAAGGAGAGTTGTCGCTTTGCATTCCAGAAGCCCCTAAAGGGCAGGAACGGAACATATATCATGAGCTTGTCTGGCCCTGCAGAACCCTTCGCTATCAATAAAACATTGCTGTCGAGTCACAGTGAAAAGGGCTGCAAATTCTCCAGTGGTGAGGAGTAAAACCAGTCGGAACCCTGAGAATTATTCTAATCACCTAAAAGAAGTCAGAGCTGGCTTGAGGATTGCCACATAAAGATTTAAAAGAAAGTATAAGCAGACCCTGCCTTATTTTTGCCAAATGCTTCAAAAGTCCAATTTTGCAACAGTGGTTTAAAACTTGGAATGACCTTGTGCAACGAATGCATTTATTTTTGCTATTTATGAGTGAAGACTGAATCAGCACTTAAGACCCATTTAGTCCATCATAGGGGCAGAACACTGGAGACTGGCAATGCAAAATATAGCAGCCATGAATGATGTCCTTGCAAATGTACAGTATTTCTTGTGTACTGTGAATTAAATAAGTTCTGGTGGATTCAATTGACTACGCCATCATCTTTCTGAAGTATGTTTCTATTCTTAGCCTCCTCCAATTTCATGTGGAATTTGGGAAATATTTTCTCACAGAAACCAGTCTAGCTTGACAAAATGCAAAGATCGCTAGACTTGAATATTGAAGGATGACTGGGTTTAAGTTCAAGTTCTACAAAGATATGAGTTATGTGATTTGGACGGGGTACTGCTCATTGATTCATTCCATCAGTTAGCCATTTACTAAGTACGTACCTATTTTGGCTTAGCTGAAGTGTAACCTCCTTCAGGAAGCCTTCCTTGATTCTGTCAACTCCCCCTTGGCCCTTCACCAAGATACATGGCTCAGGCATATCACTGCCAGCACTATTTCCACAATGAGTTGAAATTGCCATTTTATTTCTCTGTGTTTCCCCTCTGCAAGCTCACTGAGAATAGTTGACATCTGTTTGCTGTTCTTTGGTGGCAGTGCCCATAATTTCTTTGGGGAATCACCTCTCCCCTTCTCTTTGTTCAATGCTCAGGTAAGAGACTGAGTTCTCTCCTAGTATTTGCAGCATCACATATTGATTGACAATGATTGTTTTTTTTATTTTCATGTAAATGAGACCCTCCCAGAACCCACAAAACTGGGCCTCATGACTTAACTGCAGAAGGCTAGCCTCATTTTCTGCTGGACTGGAACCTGGGAAGTTGCAGGCAGGGAGTCGCTGAGAACCACCGGGAACCAATAGTCTTTTAAAGAGTAAATAAAGCTCTTTACCAAAGAGAAGAGACAAGAAAAGCAGAGACTGACAGAAGCCCAGAATCTACACCTGGAATTTTCATTAACATGAAGCAATGACTTCCGTTACTGATAATACCTTTTCAGTGGGTTCCACGTGCTGGAACTCAAAAATCCCTGACTGACTAATGCGATGTCATGTGTCCCTACACCCGTAGCACATGGAACATCACCTGGAACAGAAGGCACACTCAAAACCCACATGTGAAGGAGATAAAGTGGAATCAGACGGAGACCTTGTCTGCCCAGGGCTCCATAGCCTGGGGAAGAAGAAGAAAATAGTTCCAACAGGGATAGGTGCGGGCTGCTAGGGCGTCACAGGGAAGCCACGGGCTACCTCCGCCAGCCACAGGGGCAGAGAAGGCTCCACAGAGGTGGTCTTGCTTGATTTAAACCTTAAAGAGGGGGTTGGGGTTGTAGCTGTAGCAGGTAGGAGACACATTTCACACCTAGCAAAGGGCATGTGCCAAGGCTCACTTGACCTGTGTGAATGTGAGTGTTCTTATCTATAACAATAGAGATAGCACACTTAGTGCCCTTAATTGACCCACCACAGTCATGAAGACCCTACTCTGTGCCAAGCACGATGTGGGCAGTTTGGAATCCAAGATGACTTAGACAGAGTGCCCATCCCCAAGGAACTCATACCCATTGGGCGAGGCACAGAAGTCAATGTGCAATAGCAGTGCAGGGAATGGGCATGAAAGCGGGGAGCCCTGGGAGCAGAGGAGCACCAGGAGAGTTCACTTCATATTCCTTTCCCCAGAAGCACAGGGAGGAATATGCCACCTCCCTGAAGGAGGTGGCAATGGAGGTGTGGATCACCTGAAAACTCTCTAAACAGGAAAAGCTGCTTTTCCTTGTCATCCTGACACCTGGAAAGGAAACTAGAAATGCCTCTTAAACACTTATTTAATAGCTGCACTGGACACAAAATGAAACAGGGCACTTGGTCTTTGTGAGAAGAAGGAGACAGTCAGTGATTTTGTGAATGCAAATAAAGAGAAGTTATTATTTTCCCATCAACCTCAACTATATGTAATCATAGCCTTACATTTTTGGAGTATTTCATCTACATGACACAGGTGCTAAGTGCTTTACCTGAATTATTTTCATCAGAATAACGTAGGAATTCTGCTGATCTTCATTTGTAGAGGAAAATGTTAAGTTTTAGAGGGTTAGGTGAATCGTTTCTGGGGTACAGCTAACAAGCGGGGAGCTGGACTTGCCGTACCAGTGTGTGCAAACGCCAGCAATCCCGAATTCACAAACTAGAGGTCAGGGGACGCACTTGATGAGTTTATTTCTGATTGACCCCTGACAGGAAATCCCAATACCTATTTATTTGACTTTTCCTCGCCAGGGACAAAGCATTAAGGGATATATCTCCTTCTTTTCCTTTTTTCTTTATGGATTATGTCAAATACACAGCTAAATACGAAGAGAAAACCTGCGCACGACTGCCCAGATTTAGCAAAGCCTAACATTTTGCCAAACGTCTTCAGGGTTTTTGAAAAGCAAATAAAACACTGCAAATCCAGTCTTTCTGACGCCTGTCAGGTGACACCTCAAAGGCAGTCACCTCCCCTGTGAACGCGTCCTGTCCCCGTGGGCGCTGGCCGCGCCCCAGATCCGACCTTCCTCACACAGGTTGATACCAGTTCCTAAGGGCACATTAGTCATCTCTGCCTCGTTCTCAGGCCCTGGAAGGAAGAATCGTTTGGGTGTGGCAAAGATTTTATTTAAAAAAAATAATAAGAAAAGGAAACTCACTTGAATGATTCAAAATGTTCCCCTGGCGATGCTCAGAAGCCCTCCCCTGGGCCCCAAGGGAGGAGCTGTGGGAGTTTTTCCCGGGAGACACAGGTGTGACGCAGCCGGAAGAGGAGCCTTTCCCAGACTCCGCCCTCCGCTTCTCCGACTCCCGGTCATCGGTCAGAGAACAGTCACGATCACCTCCTGGAAAAGCAAAAGATTCATTTCAGTGTGTGTGTGTGTGCCATGTGCATGTGTGTGCGCGCGCACGCGTGCATGTGTGTGTACATCCATGCGTGTTCCGGACTCTCAATGCGCTGTAACTAGCGATCATGACCATAGTAACGCCACTGGAGTAGGCTGGGACATGGACCTTTAGATGAGATGGCATTTCCATTTGTCATCATCCCTGAAGGTCAAAGAGGAAAAGGATCTTTGGTACAGAGACCTGTGCCCAGGCCCGGGAAATGAAGTTTTGGGGAAGGAAGCCGGTGCGGTGCAGTAGAAACAAAGAGACAACGTGACCGAGGGGAGCCCCCCCCACCCTCCCGGAACACGCAGCTGGAAAACTAAATTGCAGGCGGGCCACAGAAGGCAGGAACTTCCAGCCTGACATGTTTGGAATTCAGGCCGCAGGCAGGGAGTGGAGTGATGGCATGTCTCGGAGAGAGGGTGGCACCCTGTGCTAACTGCTGTGCATTTTTTATATAAATAATGTGGTTTTGATATATGGTAACAATCCAGTTGGTTCTGAAAGAAACCATAATAAGTCAGAAAAGCTTTCCTCTACTTTGATTGCTGTCATGGGATGTCTGGAGGGTAAAGTGACTCAAGGAAATAACAGCAGAGATGGAAGACCGTCCCAGAGAAGACCCTAAACCAGAGGAGACGGGAAGCTGGAGCAAGGGGAACAGGAGGCAAAGCTGAATGGGCTCAGGGCGGGCAGATCTGGTCACTCACTCAATGCGGAGTTTTCATGTCAGGGCAGACCCTGCGCTGCAAGTGGGGGGCCAGACACACAGCTGTGCCCTGCTCCTCCTTCCCAGTTCGGATGCCTTTTATTTCCTCTTCTTGTCTAATGGCTGTGGCTAGGACTTCCAGTACCGTGTCGAGTAAGAGTGGTGAAATTGAACAACCCTGTCTTATCCTCGATCTTCAGGGAAATGCTTTTAGTTTCTGCCCATTGAGTATTTTGTTGGCTGTGGGATGGTCATATGTGGCCTTGACTATGTTGAAGTATGTTCCCTGTAGACACACTTTGTTGAGAGTTTTCATCATAAATGGGTGCTGGCTTTTATCAAATCCTTTTTCTACCTCCATTGATATAATCATGTGATTTTTTACCCTTCATTCTGTTTATGTAATCAAGGATATTTGCGGGAGAGGCATTAATTAGCTCTAGAGGAAATCGCAGACCTCAGGTTGGGTGCCATGCATGAGGCCATCTTGCCTTCCTTTCTTAGGACTGGCAAAAGCGGAGCAGAAAGTCCTGACCAGTCCCCTGTGTCTGAGTCCTCTGTCCATTTTCAGGGTGACTCACGGGGCTCTGGGAACCCATCACCGTTTGCAGTATTGGGGTCTAGGGCGCCGGCTACGGAATAATTGCAACTAGTGAGGAAAGGGGTCTCGACACAGCTGCAAAAGGGGTGAACTAAGGCTAAACAAAATAGGCAACAACAACAACAACAAAAATCTTCTTTAGCCGGAAAAATGAAGCAAGAGAAAATCAGGGGAAGTAAGTTTTGATTGCATCCGCTGCCCAGAGAAAACAGCAGAACTATTTAATTTTGAATTCTTGAGTCTTCTAACCAGGCAACATTTTCCAGAGAAAAATAAATTGCTGATAAAAGTCACGAGGCGTTGGGTAAATCCGGAAACCAGGGTGTCTAGGGATAATTTGATTGCAGTTGACAGCCGAGAGGAGAGATTTCAGAGTTCCCATGTGCGCCCGGTTGACTAATTACCGATTTTGGAGGGGGTGGTTTGATTTGTTATATTTAGAAGATATTTGGAAACCATGAGAATTTTAACAAGAGACCCTCCTGTGTGTGCAGCTCTGTTGTGGTTCAATTACTTTAAAATTGTTTGGACATATTTTGAAGAGGCAACTAGGGGAAAACTAGATGTGAATTTCCAAATCTGTGAGATCCTGCCTTCAGAACAGTGATTCCCAAACCCTGCTCACCTCAGCATCATCTTCTTGACTTCTGACGTGTCCCCTAGCCTGTGTCCCCTAGCCTGTGTCCTCCTAGCCTGTGTGCCCCTAGCCTGTGTCCCCCTAGCCTGTGTCCCCTAACCTGTGTCCTCCTAGCCTGTGTCCCCTATCCTGTGTCCCCTAGCCTGTGTCCCGCTAGCCTATGTCCCCCTAGCCTGTGTCCCCCTACCCTGTGTCCCCTAGCCTATGTCCTCCTAGCCTGTGTCCCTAGCCTGTGTCCCCTAGCCTGTGTCCCCCTACCCTGTGTCCCCTAGCCTGTGTCCCTAGCCTGTGTCCCCTAGCCTGTGTCCCCCTACCCTGTGTCCCCTAGCCTGTGTCCCCTAGCCTGTGTCCCCCTACCCTCTGTCCCCCTAGCCTGTGTCCCCTAGCCTGTGTCCCCCTAGCCTCTGTACCCCTAGCCTGTGTCCCCTAGCCTGTGTCCCTAGCCTGTGTCCCACTAGCCTGTGTCCCCTAGCCTGTGTCCCCCTACCCTGTGTCCCCCTAGCCTGTGTCCCCCTAGCCTGTGTCCCCTAGCCTGTGTCCCCCTACCCTCTGTCCCCCTAGCCTGTGCCACTAGCCTGTGTCCCCCTACCCTCTGTCCCCCTAGCCTGTGTCCCTAGCCTGTGTCCCACTAGCCTGTGTCCCCCTACCCTCTGTCCCCCTAGCCTGTGTCCCCCTAGCCTGTGCCCCTAGACTGTGCCCCTAGCCTGTGTCCCCCTAGCCTGTGCCCCTAGCCTGTATCCCCCTACCCTGTGTCCCCTAGCCTGTGTCCCCCTAGCCTGTGCCCCTAGCCTGTGTCCCCTAGCCTGTGTGCCCCTAGCCTGTGTCCCCTACCCTGTGTCCCCTAGCCTGTGTCCCCCTAGCCTGTGTCCCCTAGCCTGTGTCCCCTAGCCTGTGTCCCCCTAGCCTGTGTCCCCTAGCCTGTGTCCCCTAGCCTGTGTCCCCCTAGCCTGTCCCCCTAGCCTGTGTCCCTAGCCTGTGTCCCCCTAGCCTGTGTCCCCTAGCCTGTGTCCCCCTAGCCTGTGCCCCTAGCCTGTGTACCCCTAGACACTTACTATTTTCCTTTGATTGCCCCACGTTAGTCTTTTACTTTGAAAGAAACTTTATCTTGATCATCTAAATGCCCTAGAGAGAAAATAAATGTAAAAATGGGTACATGGAAACGAGACCTTATTTAATTTGCACTGAATACTGCTTCATTCAGCAAGAAGCTCTGATGCTTGTTCTTTGCTCAGAGAACTTAGAGAAAACAAAAGGCGGAGCTCAATAGTCTGAAAGCTACGGAGGCTCTGACCTGAGCCTCCTCCTTGGATTCAGCAGGAGCGTGAGAGGATTGGAAGAGGGGTCACAGCCTCTGTCCCACTGTGGGCCTCCGAGCTAGTTGCTGCTGCGTTCTAGAGGCACCTGCTGCCCCGCCCCACCCTGCCCCGCCCCACACTCCAGGAAATGTCGCTTTGAGAAGAGACTTGTCTTTGTGCCGAAAGCCAGGCTAGAACCAAGGGAAGAAAACTCTCAAAGGCATATGACAGGTCAGCAGAAGCAAGCCGCTCTGCAGCCGTGCTACCGACCAGGAGAAGACACAGCTAAAAAAGGCAGGAACCTCCCACAGAGGCAAAGCTGTGGGGACCGAAAGGACACTAACGATTGTCAAGGGGGTGGGAGGGGGCACGGGGACGGGTTGTGCTTGCGCGGACTTCTCCTGGGTTGCTGGAAATGTTCTGGGATTAAAAAGTGGTCATGATTGCATAACTTACTTTGTAAATATATTTTTAAAAGTCCCCTAATTCTGCAAATTAGAACGGTAAATTTGATGATATGCGAATTATATCTCAATTGGAAAAACAAGGAGTGCTCTTTAGTTCCATAGGTACCTGTGCCTATCTCTCAGGGTGCTGCCACTCGGGAAGGTGCCCCTGACGTCCCCTTCTGATTGAAGATCCCGTGCACAGCTTATTTACCAGAGACTCCCTGACGTCCCCTTCTGATTGAAGATCCCGTGCACAGCTTATTTACCAGAGACTTCCTTCTTCAGGCTCCGGAACACTTGCACCAACCTTTCTATAAAGCTGTACACCATTAGCCATTTCTTTAAAAAAAAAACATCTATAGCTCCATAAGGCTGAAAACTGACCTCTATTTCTTGTATTTTTATTAAACATATTGGGGTAGCATTTGATAACACTATGCAAATTTCAGGTGTACAGTTCTCCTCCCTTTTTATCTGACTTATTTTATGTGACACGCAACTCGAGATCCATCCATGTTGTCGCCAATGGCAGTATTTTATCTTTTTTTTTCTTTTTTTGTGGCTGACTATAGACATTTCTTTATATGCCTTTCTTTTGTGATGTCATGGTCTTCTGGTTCCCTGCCTGAGAAATTTTCCCCAAAGAGACTTTCCTGGGTGTAGCTTAGTGACCACATGCTCAAGAACTCTTAAGTTTGAATCCAGGTTCTGCCACTTACTAAGTGTGAGGCCCCATGCAGAGTATCTAATCTGCCTTAGTTTTCCCTTCTGTAAAATGGGGATAAGAATAATAGGGACTCGATGTTGTTGCGAATCTCCCATTACATTATATACCTTTACTTCATGGCACTTACTTACCACAACTTTGTTTTGTATTTGTTTATGAAATTATCTAACAAAAGCCCAGACCCCACACCTTGCCCCAGTAAAGTAGAAACAAGGGCTATGTAATTTGTGCTCACCTGTATCCCTAGACCCAGTGCTTGTCTGGCAGGTGGTAGGCGCCGCCCACTAAATATCCCTTGTTTCCTTTCTAGCACTAAAAACAGTTATAACTACAACTTATTGAATATCAAGCATGGAACTGTGCCTGGTATGTACTGTCTCATTGAATATTAAGATATACTTTGAGCTTCCATTACAGTACACTGTGTTTTATATACATGTATGTGTATATTCATACATATTTACATGTGATAATATTATATAATGTGTATTATGAAAGACATATGATATGTCTAATATATACATACAGCATAGCTTTCAACAGAAATATTTCATGTATTAGTATCATATATACCGATATAATATGTAAATATATTATTATCATACTATGCATGCATATCTTGTTATAAAAATGAAGAAACTGAGAATTAGTAATGTTAAGTACCTACCACAATGTGCCCAAACTAGGACTTGAATTCTGACTCCAGTATCCTGTCTCCACCATTATCCCATATAGAAAAGTTATCTTGGAGACGTGCAAATATTTTTCAGGTTTTATCAACTTAGTAATTTACACATTTAAATTTTAGGCTATTTTTTTGCAGGACATAACATGTATTTGGATCATATAAGTAGTGTGGAGAGAACTTTAGATGAATTTTTAAATGTGGCTCATCCTCTCCACCAAAATGACAGCCGTCTGCGGGTTTTGCATTGGCCCAGGACCAAGTGTTGCTCCTGCTCATTCGGAAAAGGAGAGTCAAACTCACCACTGTCACTGCCATGATGCACGTTGAGCCTGCTGACTCCCTCCAACCAGATGTCGTCACCTGGGGAAGAGTCGACATCCCCAAAGAGGCTCCCATGCAGCCAGGATTCAGAGGCACTGAGGTCGAAGAGCGAAGAGAAAGAACGGCGGATTCTCCTTTTCTTCCTGAAGATTCTGGAAAGAAATGAAAATGACCTGGCAGATAAGGAACAGCCATCACCTCAGGTTCCAAACAGAGAATCGAGCGAACGTGATTTGATCAACCGAGGACATCTCTACAATTCAGGTCCACGGAGCTCATTTACTTTCTTCCCTCTATTAATGCCACAGAAGTTTCTTAAGTGTCTGTGTGTGCCAGGGGCTTGCATCAATGTCCAGGATACCAAGATATAAGACAAAACCCTGGGCACAAATCATTTACAGTCTAGTATGGAAGAAGGACAGGAACAATGCAGACAGAGCTAACACTTTCACAGAGCTTATTCTGCGCCAGGTGTCTTTCTTAGTGGTTTACGTAGAGTAACTCACATGACCCTCCGGGTGGCCCTGTGAGGTAGGCACCACTGTTATCACATTGTTCAAATCAAGAAACTGAGTCACGAAGAGGTTGAGCGGCTTGTTTGAGGTCATAGCTGAGACGCACACCCAGGCAGTCTGGCTCCACACTCTCCGCTCTGTTGCTGTGCTGTTGGGGGGATGCATGCTCTGGTCGAATTAACTAGGGGCTGCTAGTTGAAGGCATCAGCTACAAGAGCACCAGGAGGGGCTCTGTTAGGAGTCCGGGGAAGCTTTGTGAATTAGCAGCGCTGGGAGCTGCACAGGGTAGTCTGACCTGTTCGTTGAAGCATAGGTGACTCCCATATTGGATCATGCTGGGAACTGAGGCTAGAAAGCTAAAAAGAAGCTGGTCGTGAAGAACCCAGAGTGCTAAGGGAAGGAGATGAAATTTCATGTTCGAGCAGAGGGAGATCACTGACATATGTATGTCCAGGACAAGGGCGCAGTGATGACATAGTTGTTTGCGTTTCTGAAAGATTTGGACTCTACACACTACCGGAGCCCCACCAATCCATCCTCTCCATCGCTATCAGTGTCCTCTTGCTCAGGGGAAATCTGACAGTTTGTCAGTGGTTCCTCTTTATCTCCAGAATAACCCCCAGACTCCTCAGCCTCGAATGGACCCCTCCACCAGCTTCTGCCTCTGCCCCCCGTCTTATTTCTTGCAGACCAGTTCTTTTCACCCTAAGTTGTATTTTTTCTTTCAGAGACAGAGAGTCAGAGAGAGGGATA
The DNA here is from genome assembly GCF_036850995.1 of Saccopteryx leptura. Classification (NCBI taxonomy): domain Eukaryota; kingdom Metazoa; phylum Chordata; class Mammalia; order Chiroptera; family Emballonuridae; genus Saccopteryx; species Saccopteryx leptura. The sequence continues at coordinate 365,228,128 of NC_089505.1, forward strand.
GATAGGGACAGACAGGAACGGAGAGAGATGAGAAGCACCAATCATTAGTTTTTCGTTGCGACACCTTAGTTGTTCATTGATTGCTTTCTCCTATGTGCCTTGACTGCGGGCCTTCAGCAGACCGAGTAACCCCTTGCTCAAGCCAGCGACCTTGGGTCCAAGCTGGTGAGCTTTGCTCAAACCAGATGAGCCCACGCTCAAGCTGGCGACCTCGGGGTCTCGAACCTGGGTCCTCCGCATCCCAGTCCGACACTCTATCCACTGTGCCACCACCTGGTCAGGCCTAAGTTGTAGTTTTACCAAACAATTTGCCATTCCCCAGATTGTATCCAGGTCTCTCAGATCTCTCTCCAGAAGTCTCCTTTCGCACGTCCCACATCTCTCCAGATTCACATCACTCATCATCATCTCTAGGAAATTCGTTTGAACCTGTTCCCCCAGGTAAAACCAGCTGTCTTCCTTTTCCCTCATTTCGCCCTATTCAGACCTCTACCTGCTGTTTGTTTCCCCGCAGGCTAGACATACCCCTTAATCAGCCTTTGTGTCTCCACGGTCGGGAGCAGTCACGGGCTCCTTATCAATGCGTGCTCAATGAGCAAATGAGCGCGTGAATAACTGAGGAAGGGATCAGACTTCTGATTTTTTTCTGTGTAATACATTCTACTCACCGGACTGAGCTCTCCTTGTACATCACACTGGTCTGGGATGGGCTCAGGGTTATGTTGCCATCTCTGCCGCAGAGGAAACTGTCTTCTGTCCAAATGTAGTAGCCATTGGTGAGGAGCCTGGGGCTTCGACGACAGGGAAGGTAGGAGCCTGTCAGCGGGTCTAGGGAGCAGCAGTCAAAGGAGCTGTCGCCATCCAGGAAATCCCGGGTAAAACTACAGAGGGAATAGAGATATACACAACGGAATATTACTTGGCCACAAAGAAGGATGGCATCTTACCATTTGTGACAGCATGGCTGGACCTGGAAGGCATGATATGCTAAGTGCAACAAGCCAGACAGAGAAAGACAAATCCCATATGATTTCACCGAAATGTTGGAATCTAAAGAATAAAGTAAACAAGCAGAACAGAAACAGAACTCGGATGAATGGTTGCCAGAGGGGTGGGGGCCAGCGGACTGGATGAAAAAGGTGACCGGATTAAGAAGGAAAGTCCTTTAAATCTCTGTCCAGAACGTCCAGTCTTACAGAATCCACATTTCCAGTCACCGTGAAGGAAAACGCCTCTCTGCATTCGTGGCTACCGATTCCTTCTGTGACCCTAAGAACGTCGTTCTTAATCTTCTGGGCTCAGCTCCTCACCTGCGAGAGCATGAGCTGCAGAACATTTAGTGCTTCTTTCCATTGTAAACACTTTGGTGACTATATTATGGCTCATCAGCTTCTTCACCAAGCAATGCACCTGACCCCTTCATGTTAGTCAACTGGGGGGGGGGGGTGGAAAAATTGCAAAACAGCCTCTCTGCGGTCTTGGAAGTTCATAATCTACTCTACCCCCTGACTTTGAACAGCCCTGTACACACTGTATCCTTACCCTTGTCACTGTAATAGATAAATGGAACTCCGCAGCCACCAGACACAGAGGAGTTATAGGGTGAGCATGCAGTCAATGAGATCTTTTTAGCTTTAGCCTTTGCCAGCTTCCCTCTGGGTCAGCTGCACAAATGGTTGCTTAGTTACCTCCCGTCATTTGGTATCAAGGAAGTCTCTTCAATTTAGCGAAGTAAATCTATACATGTCTTAAGTTTGAAAAACAATCACCCGTCTGTACAATTGGAAGGCACCCTCATGTTCCACTGAACTTCTAGTACATTTTTATTTTTATTATTATCTTTTTTTTTTTGTATTTTTCTGAAGTTGGAAACGGGGAGGCAGTCAGACAGACTCCCGCATGCACCAGACCGGGATCCACCTGGCATGCCCATCAGGGGGCGATGCTCTGCCCATCTGGGGCGTCGCTCTGCTGCATCCAGAGCCATTCTAACGCCTGAGGCAGAGGCCATAGAGCCATCCTCAGCGCCCAGGCCAACTTTGCTCCAATGGAGCCTTGGCTGTGGGAGGGGAAGAGAGAGACAGAGAGGAAGGAGAGGGGGAGGGGTGGAGAAGCAGATGGGCACTTCTCCTGTGTGCCCTGGCCGGGAATCGAACCTGGGACTCCTGCACGACAGGCCGACACTCTACCACTGTTAAGCCTATCCATAATGAATTCCTGCACTAAAGTTAGTGATGCTATTTTAAATAGAGATTATTTAGTGTTGAAAACTTACCATGGACCTGACTCATACTTAATTCTTTATCTCCTTTAAACAAACCTCCCTAAAAGCTAAGCATTATTATCTTCATTGTGCAGCGGTGGGGGGGGGGGGGGAGTGACATGCAGAAGGGCAAATGACTTGGATACTTTACATAGCCACATAGCTAGAAAGCAGCAGAGCTAGGATTTGAACCCTGGTCTATCTGACTCTGAAGCACTTGCTCTTCCCACGTGGCCTGCCTGTTCATCCTTGGCTGATGCATTGATAGCAATAGGAGGCCTAGAATTTACAACAAGGGCAGGTCCTAGCACCCACGGTGATCCCTTGGTACCATCAGCACACTTCGCAAAGTGCTAAGTTGTATTTTTTTTTTCAGAGACAGAGGGAGAGTCAGAGAGAGGGATAGATAGGGACAGACAGACAGGAAAGGAGAGATGAGAAGCATCCTCTGGTGCTTGCGCGGGGAGTAAAAGACAGACACGGACACCTGGGATGGGGGTGGGGGGAAGAAGGAAGGAAAAGAGACTTCATTGCAGAAATCGAACAAGACGGGAGACCCCACACGTTTCAGTGGAGTGTGAAACTGGGCCAGCTTGCACACCGGTATAGAAACTTGTTGCTCTTGCAAAGGGAGACAGAGAAAGCGTATTGCAGAGGATGTAAATTTGAGAAAAAGTAGCCATGCATCAGTATTCAGTAGTTTCTCCACTCACCAAACAGAAATGTGCTCATTCCCCTGCATATCCACCTCTCCCCCCACACATCCATTCTCAGCGTGGGCCCGGCTTCCTTCTGTGTGTGCCTGAGGCTGAAGATATACACCCATACCCAACTGGACGATACCTAAAACTAAGGCTCTTAAACCGGGATTACAACCAAACGGTGCAGACAGGGAGAGCAGCTGATTGATTTTACTTGTGAAAAGCCCCACACAATACCTTGGGAAAAGGCACTGGGGAGAGAGCACCCTGGCGAATTCTCTCTCGGACCCCGAAGAACCTGCGGAAACAAACGGGAGAGGAGAAGACATGTACCGCCCTCCCCAGCACGCAGGGTGCAGACGGTGGAGGCGCAGAGGTGCGAGGAGCGGCTGTCCCAGCCTCTGCACAGACTCCCCCACGGGTGCAGCCGTCCATCGAGTCGGCACTAACACAACCTGTCACCTGGCCCTTGCGGGAAGCCAGAAACATCGTAGGGGTGTCTGTCTCCTGTTTCCTCTGCTCAGGGCGCCTTTGGAGGCCCCTCAGTGCAGGACGAGGCAATAATAAATCATTAGCATCAAACTGACTCGTCATGAAAGGGAGGAAGAAAACATCTTGTGCAAAGAGAGAGAAAACCCCAATCAGTTGCCCAACGTGCTGGTTATTTCAGCTTACTCAGTAATTTGAGGAATTCAATCATCTGCTCAGAATCTCTCTCATTAGCGCATTTTAAAAGGCACGTTTCATTGTAAAATAATGAGCAGAAGGCATTGGTGGAGGGAAAGAAATAAAGTTTTGTTTCATATAAATGATTTTCTAATGTGTGAAGACTGTGAGTATTCTTAATTAAGGAAAAAAAAAAAAGGCATCCCCCCATTCCTTCCAGTGTAACCAAAAGCAGAGCAACAGAGTCCAACTGGGGAAAGTTGTAGTTAATCAGTATTTTAAACTGTGAAGCAGAATTTTCTGTTATACAGAGATGGTACAAATACTTGTCCTAGACAGGCTCAGAGAAACTTGATTCCGTTACTGGCAATTTATTTCTAAGCAGACTGGAATGTAGACGTTCAACTTGGGCTAGTTGATTTATGAGGAGAAAACAGTCAGCGTGTGAGGGGGGGTTAGAAGCAGGGTTTGGGTAGAAAATGACAGGAGGAAGGAAGAAACTTGAAACCACTACCGTTTTTTAACAACGCCCTTGTTTTCTGCAAGTAGCTATCAAAATCATTCTGTAGCTTTTTAAAGACAGTTTTGCATCTTAATAGTAGCTGATAAACAATGTCCTTTTACATCTATGCTCAGGCATCTTAAAAAAAAAAACAGTAATTTTTTTTTTCCTGCTAAAAGGAAAAATATCACATTTCTCTCAAGGAAAGAAATGAAATCAAAATCATTGCCAAAGGGAACACTGGCATTTAAGAAGCACAAGCGACTGACAGATGGTTAATGGTATGAGTATCAGCAAAATCAAAGCAAGGAAATTGCTAAAAGAAGTCTAATCATTCAGAGGATAATTGCGCGTAGCAATTCGCCCACATTGACTTGCCACTGGTGTTGACATCAGCTGAGATATTCGGTACATCTTGGGAGGGCTGCTTGTTCAAACTTCACAGATTTTCTGCAAGAGACGTTAAAAAAAAAGGTGGATTACATATTAAAAATAGAAAAGCAATGCCAAAACAGATGGCATCTACTAATTGCACCAGTTGGATTTGTATACTGAAATAATACAGAGATATAGGGTGGGAGGCTGGGGACAGGATTGAAAGACCACTGAGGTTGTGTCGGGCCCTACGCTCTTGCATTACACTGTCTTCCTCCATGCATCAAAATGATCTTTTCCTGGAAATAACATCAACATTTTCTTTGAGAAATCCAGACTTGCAAAGGCTAATGTGTAATCAAAATAAAATAATAAAAATGAGTTATTTGATAAAGACAGCTGAAAAAAAAAGATTGGTTCCAGAGCCTGCTAAATTAACTTATTTGTATTTTCATCATCAAAAACACATCCACCTCATTATCACGTTTCAAATAATGCTTGGGATTGGTGTCCATCTCTTATCCACCACCTTGAACCATTGACAGGTAGTCACAGAGCGAGCCAGTGGTCTTTGGTACCTGCTATCAGCCTGGACATTCCTGGGCAGCATATGCAGCATTGCACTAAAAATAGTGCACCACTGGGCAGATTCCACAACTCAGTTCTCATGAACATACTATGTACATTCTCAGTGACAAATTAAACACATCTCCAAGTGTGTAAATTACGTCCACTATGATCACTGACTACTCATCACGTAGTTAACCTTCCGTTACCCCTTCAACTCTGTAGAAACCACTGTCCTAACGACTTTATAAGGTAGACCTGAATGCTTTTCTGATTCACCATCTCTAACCGCATTTCTAAAATGTGATCATTATTAACACGTTGTTTTGATAAGCTGTGAGAACACAAAATTAAACCAGGATAGTAGCTCTAGACTGATTCTTCCAACAAATCAGATATAAAACCTGTTTGAAAATATTGATCCTGGCTTATAGAAACCTTTAGATAAGTTAGGAGAACTCTCTGGCATTCCTTGAGTGAGCTCTAAAGTAAAGCACTCATTCATGGATCTCATTTATTAGAAATATAAAATAATTCTGCTTCCCTGTAATATAGTAGTATGCCACTGTCCCTTTGATTTTTGCTCAATAAGCTATGACTATGTCCAGCCCAAATTACCCTATGTTAGTCATCCCCAAGCATTAAGTTTAATTGGAAGCTTACAAGTCCTGCAAGCAGAAAAGCAAGGTCTGATGGCTGTATCTTACAGATACGTGTAGCAGGCTATTGGCAGTACACTAACAGTTAAACGAGTATTAGTAACACCGAAAAAGGCTTCAGTTACAGCTCTAAAAGTTTTTAAGAAACAGAGCCTATCTACCAGTTCCATCAAAGCAACAAATCTGTGTTGAAAAATAATTTGCCCACACATGTTCTTTCCAAAGGGAGTCCCCCAGTCTTCCTTCCAAGGGAAAGATAATAATAGATAATAGAATAATTACTGAAAATACGAAGCTTCCTGAGTCTGACAAAAGGTGGAGAAATCCAGGACTGAGCAGTTCTTCAGTCGAAAATGATGTCAGAGTCTCAACAGGTGCAGACGTCTCTTCATAAAGGGAGATCTCCTCTTTCCCTCCCGGGAAGAGGCGCCTGCACAACCACCAGGTCGTGTGCAGGCGTCTGCAGTGAACTTCTGTCTTCGGCCGCCTGTTGATCTTTTGATCGTTTCCTAGAACAGAAGAACACGTAGTACTAGGGAAAGTCAGCCTTAAAACTGCTTTTGTTTTCTTTCAAAAACAGCCTGCGAAACCAGAGGCAGAGTGGCAGAATGAGGTCATACTTCCTGTTGGGCTCACATCAGTGACATTCACACTGAGGAGCGTGGTGAGGACTTGGGACTGTCTGTCTCCTGGACTCCTGGACCGGCAGCGGGGGGTGTGCAGTCCCTGAGCCAGGCCAGCTGGGTACACCACGGTCACGGTCACCTGTGCAGTCCCTGAGCCAGGCCAGCTGGGTACACCACGGTCACGGTCACCACAGAGACCCTGTCTGAGCTTCCTCAGCGCTCCGAGCTGCAAGAGCACGAGACAAACTCAAAGAGGCCACACTTCTTGTTTCTCATCTTCTGGCCACTTTCAGTATGAATAGCGCGGCGTCGTGCTTTGTTCAGGTCAATGAAATGTAGTGGTGGTAATACACCGACGTGATCAAATTCAGAATGCTATTGAGCACCAGGAGCCTGATCTTATAAAATGTCTGCCCTGGGAATATGACAATCCAGCAAAGGTTGGTCTTCATAGGAAACTATTTGTGGGTGACAGTTTACATTTTGTATTTATATTTTAGTGGAGCTCAAAGAACTGGATCTTGGTGGGGGAGGGGGTCCCTACAGACCTCTGTTGTTGTAAGTAATGAAAAACATCCATGTTCTGGCAACACAGAGGCACACTGACTGGGTCATGGAAAGAGTGTGGGCTTTGGACTTAGACTGAGATTCAAACTCCTGTCTTTCATCCTAGCCACGTGTGCCCAGAGTTGTGACTTAGCCTGTTGGGGCTGCAGGTTTCTCAACTATAAATGTTATGATTGATATTTTGAAGGGTGATTGGGAAAATGAAATGAGAAAGAAGAAATGAGAAATAAGTGAGTCCTCAGGCTCAGTTGTGCCTGATGCGCCAGGCCAGCTGGATGCAAGATGTATTCTTCATTTGTCTCCTGTAAGTCAGCTCCGTAGGCCCCCGTCGGTCAGGCTGGTGGAAAAGTTCATCTCACTCTGGCTGGGGGTTCCCTTTCCCCTTCAGATGATGCCCCAGGCAGGACCTTCTCTAGAACCTGCCTCAGGCAGCAGATGCTGTCAGGAGAGCTTGTCCTATGGGAGGCAGCTTTCAAAGATGGCCCTCAAGGATCCACGAGTAATCCCCTCCCTTGAGAATGGGTTGAAACTACCTTCTCCAGAATAGAATAAGACAAAAGTGGTAGGCTGTCACCTATCATGATTAGGCTACAAAAGACTGCGGCTTTTGTCTTGCTGGACCCTTTGTTACCTTCTTGGTTTGCACACTTTGATGAGGTAAGCCACCATGCTGGAGAAGCCCGCATGGCAAGGGTCTGATCGTTGTCTCAAATGCCTGTGAGGAACTGAGGTCTTCAGCTTAAGAGCCAAGTAAGTATCCAGCCAACAGCCACGTGAGTGAGCCGGGAAGTGGATCCTTCTCTAGCTGAGCCCTGAGATGACTGTTGTCCCAACTGACACTTTGATCGCAGGCTGAAAAACACCCAGAAGCAGAGGAGCCAGTTTAGCATTGCCCAGATTCCTGACCCTCTGACACTGTGTGGTCATACGTAGTGTTTTAAGACACCAAGTTTGGGGGTAACTTTTTATACAACAATAGATAACTAATAATACATAATCCTAACAAATGTTACCTTTTGATCCATCTGTTATTCCGGGCCACTTGGTCAATATGTCTGTGCTGCTGTTGTGTCGTCATTAGAATACAGGCACATTTATTTACATTTACTCAAGCCTGTGTCTAGGTTTACCAGATAGCCATTCTGCTCCACAGCTGTTCTGAGAGTCTGGGCTTCTCTTTCCTCTAATTCATAGCTAGCTCTCCTCCTTTCCATCCTCTTTCTGTTTCTCCCATCCTTCTGTTTCTCATCCTCCTCCTTCCAGGCTTGGCTCCTGTCTTCCAGAGGAAGGGGGATTCCTGGCTTCCTCAAGACCCCCGACTCTGCCTCTGCCCACAAATCTCAGTCTACTTCCTGTTCTTAGAAACTGGAAAGTGGAGAGGCCCTTTGAAGCCTTGTCATAATTATTATGGTACCAAGCTGGCATGTCTCTGGCTATACAAAAACAGTCAACACATTTGTATCTATTTGATTCCAATCAGCTCTCTGTGCTAATATTCATACCTGCATTTTTTTTTTTAAACATACCCCATCCCTCTGGCACCTTGACTATCCATTTCTTGGGAATATGTGTCATATGAGTAATTCATGGGCATGGCCCAGAAAGAATTTTCAAACTGCTTGGTTTCGTGAGAACTACATTATGTTGGCAATGGGAGTTGTGATCACATTGTAAGATCAGAATTGACACTAGAGGTTATTTTGCCTGTCGCTAAGGTGAGGCTAGGGATGGAGATTTATATAAAAATATTTGGGGAACATCATATTTCAGTTTTGAGTAGTATACTAAGAAAAGACAAAGAAATCAGAAAAATGGCAAGCCAGGATAGATACAGCTTTATTGAAACTGGCCCACTTTAATTTCCTTTTAACGATATTGGAGTATCTCATGTTCAGATGGTGACAGAAGAATGAAATCTCTACTGGTTTCCTTCTGATTTTTATAGCCTGCAATTTCTACACAGATTCATTGCCATACTTTTATTATTTGCCTTTGGATTTGATTTTTCTCACAGATAATCTCAAACTCCCTTTGTTGCTAATGTGCCTTTTTAGGATTTATATAGTATTTCTTGCAACTGTAATTCCTGTTTCTCAAAAATGCTCCAGACCTGTCCTTACTGTTTGATCAGGGTTCATATTTGAATTGCAGTGGGAATACTTTTTATTTTTTTAAGAGAGAGAGAGAGGGCCCTGGCCGGTTGGCTCAATGGTACAGCGTCGGCCTGGCGTGCAGGAGTCCCGGGTTTGATTCCCGGCCAGGGCACACAGGAGAAGCACCCATCTGCTTCTCCACCCTTCCCCCTCTCCTTCCTCTCTGTCTCTCTCTTCCCCTCCCGCAGCCAAGGCTCCATTGGAGCAAAGTTGGCCCGGGCGCTGAGGACGGCTCTGTGGCCTCTGCCTCAGGCGCTAGAATGGCTCTGGTTGCAACAGAGCAATGCCCCAGATAGGCAGAGCATCGCCCCCTGGTGGGCGTGCCGGGTGGATCCCGGTCAGGCGCATGCGGGAGTCTGTCTGACTGCCTCCCCGTTTCCAACTTCAGAAAAATAAACAAACAAACAAACAACAACAAAAACAAAAACAAAAAGAGAGAGAGAGAGGGAAAGAGAGGGAGAGATGGAGAAAGCCTGAGAAACAAGAGGTGGGACAGAGAAGGAGGATTGAGAAACTGATTAGCTAGTGAGAACCTTACAATAAAGTTTTTAATAAAGATTACATTTTTGGTGACCAGAACAGTGTCTTATTCATCTCCGTAATCCTCAGGAGCAAACACAGGACTGGACGCAAAGTAAGCCCTCAGAAAATGCGTTTCCATGGAATCAATAAAGAGAGCAAGTGGGACTAGCCTGAGAGATAACGATGACTAGGTACCAGGAGCCCTGGGAAGAGTGAGAAAGGAATGTTGGGAAACACCTGGCATTTGCATATCAATTTTCACTTATAAAACATGGAAGGCACGTTCTATCTAATTTAATCCTCAAAACAACTCTGTGAAGTGGATTTAAAATTTCCATTTGCCTGTGAGAAACAGGGAATCAGAGACGTGTCTGTCCCCCGAACATTCTGGTAATAGTGTCAGGCCTAATTTATAACCTCTGGCTCTGTTCCAAATCTCTAGCTCTAACATGCTTTCATATTTTAAGTTGCTATTAAAAAACTGTAGCAAGGAGCAAGTTAATGTCCTGATTCCTTTAGAATTTTAACAATCTCTTCTGGTCTTCATGACGCCTCTTGTTCAAAAAAAAAAGGGAAAGAAATGATGAAAATCAAAGGGTGTTTAACCTCAGCCTAGTGAAACTGGCTCTGTTGACTGTTTTGCAAAAATGCAAAAGAGGAAGTAATCTAATACCTAACCACAAAGTTGTGTTGCCTCAGTGTTTTCTATTATGGCAAAACCATGGGCCATGGCAACCAGGTGCTACCACATTCTCCGCCCTGGCCAAGCCTCTTCCTTCCGCCTTCCGAAGGAATTGTTTCATCTGAACGTCAGGCAGTGTCCTGGCCCTGATCAAGGGGACAGCCACTTAGACAAAATGCAAGGGACCTCTTAGAGCACATATTCTCACCTTGATCATCCTGCATGCTACTTTTCATTTTGATTTTTTGATTTTTGCTACTTATACTGTATCAAAATTACCTGTCGGTATGTTGGTCTCCCTGACTACACTGGTTAAGTGCCTTGGGATCAGCAATGAAACTTCTTTATTAAGCTCCTTAGGCCTGAGCACTGTACTTGGCACATGGCAGATGTTCAATAAATGCTGTGGGAAAGAAATGGAGGAAGAATGATGTGTTTTATTTGTCAGAGCTCGACTCAGAACCGTCAAGGACTTTAGGGTAGTAACAATTTTGGGGTCTGCATAGAACTCGTATTTGAGGCGTACTCATCCTTCACAACAAATGCCACTTCCTGTATGTGGTCTTTCTCGATCTGCTGGGTCAGAATGAGCCCGCGCCCACAGTACAGTATCTCTACTGCACATTAGCTTTCTATGGTACCTGGTTGTTTCTGTCCCCACCTCCCCATCATGGCAAGTCATCTTAGAATTGCATAACTAGCTTGATTTTTCTTCTTGTTCTCTCTGAAGACTGTAAGAGTATTCTCAGCTTTGTTGGATGGCTGCAAATTGTAATTTGGAGTTATAGTCAGTATAAGTCAGTTGGGATGAATCTTAGTTGTTTTTGATGTCTGGCTGCTCTTATTTGTCTTTCAAATAACAGCATCCCGGTTTTCTTCAAAGGACCCACCCGTTCTCATCTCTCAGTGTATGAGGTTTTAGCTAGTGTACACTCCCATCTTCCTGATTGGAGGTTGGACTTGGGTCCACAACAAATTACCGTATTTTTCGCTCCATAAGATGGACCTGACCATAAGACACACTTAGGGTTTTAAGGAGGAAAATAAGAAAAAAGAAATCTGAACCAAGTGTTGTGTTAAAATGTTTAATAAAATATACCACAATAATATTTCAACATTGTAAACTCAACAGCAGGATGAACAACCATTAGCACTGTTATTAACAAATGAGAAGAGTCTTTAATGTTCAAATACTCTTCTAGTTGTCTGGAACCCACAGCAGCTAAAAAAAAAAAAAAAAAAAGAACATTTGCTCCATAAGACGCACGGGCATTTTCCCCTCCACTTTTGGGGGGGAAAGTGCGTCTTATGGAGCGAAAAATACAGTAATACAAGTTATTCCTATGGCCACCGTGCTTGGGTCAGAGGCGGGCACCTGACTTCATTTAGGCCATTGAGAGAATGACTTTGTAGGACTTGTTTTTATGCTCATGAGGCTGTTGTAGTGACAAGTCTGAAGTTGTCGGGGTCTGGAAGAGGATCCCAAGGATCAAGCCGCCCACAGTAAGCAGAGTGAAAGATGTTATCGTTTGAACCCTGAATCAAACTGCCCCGAAAGTCAGACACCACCCCCTTTTCCATCTTAATTCCGCTAACATGAATTCCTTTTATGCTTACGTCTGCTTGCATTGAATTTCAGTCACATGCAGACGAGAGACCCATAAGAGATGCTCTGAGCACATAACAATCATGTAGAATTGTTTTTAAAATGAAGATTTCTAATCTCTAAACCTAGGATGCACATTGGGGCTCAAGAAGTTACTTTTTTTTTTTTTTTTTACAGAGACAGAGAGAGAGAGTCAGAGAGAGGGATAGACAGGGACAAACAGACAGGAATGGAGAGAGATGAGAAGCATCAATCATTAGTTTTTCGTTGTGACACCTTAGTTGTTCATTGATTGCTTTCTAATATGTGCCTTGACCGTGGGGCCACAGCAAATCGAGTAACCCCTTGCTTGAGCCAGCGACTTTGGGTCTAAGCTGGTGAGCTTTTGCTCAAACCAGATGAGCCCGTGCTCAAGCTAGCAACCTCGGGGTCTTGAACCTGTGTCCTCCACATCCCGATCCGATGCTCTATCCACTGCACCATCACCTGGTCAGGCAAGAAGTTACATTTTTTTTTTTTTTTTTTTTTTTTTTTTTCCATTTTTCTGAAGCTGGAAATGGGGAGAGACAGTCAGACAGACTCCCGCATGCGCCCAACCGGGATCCACCCGGCACGCCCACCATGGGGCGACGCTCTGCCCACCAGGGGGCGATGCTCTGCCCCTCCTGGGCGTCGCCATATTGCGACCAGAGCCACTCTAGCGCCTGGGGCAGAGGCCACAGAGCCATCCCCAGCGCCCGGGCCATCTTTGCTCCAATGGAGCCTTGGCTGCGGGAGGGGAAGAGAGAGACAGAGAGGAAAGTGCGGCGGAGGGGTGGAGAAGCAAATGGGCGCTTCTCCTGTGTGCCCTGGCCGGGAATCGAACCCGGGTCCTCCGCACGCTAGGCCGACGCTCTACCGCTGAGCCAACCGGCCAGGGCCAAGAAGTTACATTTTTAACAAACAGCCCAGTCTAATGTAGATGACTGGTGAACTAACACTGGAGAAGCACTGATACAGTTCATGGAAGAGGTAACAGCAAACGGTAAAAATCGGGGGAGGTGCAGAGTATCCACAGAGGGCCGGGAAGGGCTCGTCCTTGGCCATGGTATACAAAGGGGAAAATCCATGGAGAAGCCAAGTTGATTCCCTGGTCAATGCTTTTTCATTGGGGAAATATTTGCCTGGTTTCTCTTTAATATTTCATCCTGGTTTTAAGTAGCGTGACCATGTGTCTCAGTTTCCCTGGGAGTGCCCAGAAATCCACCAGCTGTTCTGGTGTAATTATTAATAGCACCTTCTTCCTCTCTTAAAAGTGTCCAGGCTTGGATGAGATATCTCATGGTCTGCTGACAATCTGCGCAAAAAAAAAATTTTTTTTGTCATTCGAGCCTCTTGCTACTTTTACAAGCTTTTGATGAGCCAAACACACACACACACACACACACAATATATATATATATACATATATATATTTCCATTTTATGATCTTTATTAGCAGAGACTGATATCTTAAAATTACTACTGTCAAGTCTAAAATTCTTAAAAACATCCCAAACCCAGTGGCTTCTAAATAGCATATGAAATTCCAGAAATACACACACACACACACACACACACACACACACATATATATAAAACAAAGTTGTCTAGACCATTTATTCTTAGAATGCACTCATTCTAGGAACGCAGAATGTAAACGCAGAAATCATAATGGGAAATACAGTAGAAATGTGAGCAGATGCTGTGTGGACATACGGGAAGGATGATACCGCTTGGTCAGGTTCACACATGGCCAAGAGGTCCAACTGCTAGAGATTAATTCTGCAACAAGTCTCACTTCCGGTCAGTTGGTAAAGGGATACAGTGACAGAGGGACAAGACAAGTAAGGTCTTCAGCAGATGAAGGAAGTGATGTTAGTGCCATTTTTACCTGGGATTGAGCAATGTGCTGAAGGTGCCCATTATAGAAGTTTAGGTTTTTAATAACTTTGTCTATTAAAAAAAAAAAGAAACCCCAACTTTGAATTGTTATGATTTACTTCATTGATGCTAATTGTAAATATTAAAGCAACACACACACATACACACAAATAGTGTTCTTGTGTTTTATATGCAATCAGGGAATGTCTAGTGTTTAGTAGTAACATTTTCCTCCCATAAAATAGGTATATAGAGTTGTTAAATATTCTAGGAGACAGTATGGTTCCATTTTCATATTTTAATGTGGGAGGAATTTAGTTCAGTGATTTCTGCCTAAGGACCGTTGTTTCAAGATAATTTGTCCAAACTGCTTGCTTGGTTCTGCTCAAACACAGCTGTAAGTTCTTTCTTCCTATATTTGGAGCTGGAGTGACTGACAGCTATCATTAACCATCTGGATGAGGGGTGTGCGGGTGGAAGAGGGGAGAGGACATAGCAACGCGGAGCCTCTCTGCGTGGTTGGGAGTTCATCTCTAGATGTTTCTATATCTTGTAACCTGGCTCTGACCCTGACCTTTGATTCTGCATGGTCAAAAGAGGACATGATAGCCTACATGAGTTAATCAGTTTTATCAGACTTAATGTACCCACTTTAGAGTTAATATTATATAACACTCTCTGCACTTCTCTGAAGTTAAATTCATAGATGATATAACTTAAGCTACACACACATATCTTTCAAAAATTACTGTATTTTTTACTCCATGAGATGCACTTTTTTCCCCAAAAGTGGAGGGGAATATGCCCGTGCATCTTATGGGGTGAAAAATACAGTATTTTATTAAATATTTTAACACACCATTTGGTTCAGAATATTTTTTTTCTTATTTTCCTCCTTAAAACGCTAGGTGTGTCTTATGGTCAGGTGCGTCTTATGGAGTGAAAAATACGGTAATAGGATGACATAATAATATATGAACAAACATGGAAATAATTCATAATAAAAATAACATATTTCAATACATAAGTGCTTAGTCATGACTTTCAAGAGACAAAGTAAAGTGGTCAAGGGCTTGGACATAATTTTAGGTCTCCTCTGAATGCAACAGCCATAAAATGCAGAGTGATACGGGTGCCTTCTAGTAGTGCCTCAAATACGATGAAGAGCTTTGCCATTGGTGACAAATGGGATCAATTCTTGGTAATGTCCCTTAAAAGGGCAATCTTCACTCATATTACACAGTAGCTTCATTCCTAGAAAATTGACTGTCTATTAAAACCTTGCAAAAATACTTTGCACTTCTGTGTAAAAGCACAATGACAAACTTTTTATTTATTTAATTTTTTACTTACATGAATGTCTGGAGGGACATTCAAAAAAGATACATATGATCTGGGACAATTCTTAAAGATAAGGGAGTGCATTGTGGATTTCAGCATGTCTAGCAGCCCTGGTCCCTCATCACTAACTTGAAGCAGTGCTCTCCTCCAATCATGTGACAACTAAAAATACACATACACCCCTATTCCCAATGTGTCTTCTAGTCTGGGCGATGGCATCAACTCCATTGAGAATACTTGCCTGTACAACATAGTCAAGTCAGGAATCATTTACATAATGATTCCACTGTTTTTCAAGTTGAATTATTAGAGAGGTCCTTTGTTAAGTTCCAAATGAAATAGAAGAAACATCTTCTCAGGGTAGATTGGTAGATTCTCAAGGAAAAAGCAAAACAAAACAAAACAGTGGCGAGTGGATAGAATCTACATTATCCTTTATGGGTGTATTTTATTTAAATTACAAAAGCCTTAAATTTTCAGTGATGTATCATAACAGATACATATTTTTCTTACCTACTGGCTTGTGGGTCAGCAGGGATTATGCCAGGGTTTAGTTAGTTACCTCTAGGTTTAAAGTTAAATATTGATCACTGGTACTGCCTAAGTGCTGGAGAAAAATTTCCTTGCTTTGAACATCATCACTAGCGGCTTCTGACACACAGTCCGCAGTAAGAGACTTTAATTAGCATCGCTGAAACACAGCTCTTAAGCTGCAATGAGACTGGAGATGAGAGTTTCTAACATTTTCCTCTTACTTAGTGCAAGATTGATTCTGCCTTTAAGAATCATAAGGTGGGTGTATCTGTCAATTGGGTTAGCTTAAATTGAGTAACAAACAACTGCTTAAATCTCAATAGCTTAAAACAGCAAATATTTATTTTTTTACCTTATACTATGTATCAGTTGTAGATAAGCAGTTGTTGGTTCTGGGCTCATCAAAACCTGTCTAGAACCTGGATTGCTAGAGCAGCCACTATCTCAAAAATTGCTTCTCAGCCCCGCAGGATAGCTCAGCTCAGTTGGTTAGACCATTATACTGAAGTGCACAGGTTGCCAGTTTGATCCCTGGTCAGGGAACATACAAGAACAGATCCTCTCTCTCTCTCTCTCTCTCTCTCTCTCCCCCTTCCCCTCTCACTAAAATCAATAAATTAAAAAAAATTGTTTTGCAGAGACAGAAAGCTTGGTGAACTTGATTTTAAATTACTAGCTGCCATGACAAAGCTTACTTCCAATTTCATGTTATTAGTCAAAGCAAATTAAATGGCTACACATAATTCTAAGGAGGGTGGAAACCCTGTTTTGTGTCCAGAAGATTCTGGAATCATATGGTGTGCCACACTAATGACAACTATGATGTGGAATTTCCTAAGTATAAAAAGGGAATTTAGATGGTGGGCAACCGAAATACAAGAGGATAAATGTCCACTAGAGACTCTCTTATTTATATCTTCTCTATATATCTCTGAGCTCAGTCTGGCTCAGTAGCTATTAGTACCTTAGTGATGAACGAATGTCTGTTGAATAAAAGGATATGAATACAGTTGTTTAACTTTCAGAAATTCACTATAATGACTTAAAGAGAGATACTTTGCTATTTTAACTCCACACTGCAAAGCATAATAAATGTGGTATTTGTATGCAATGTTGCATTTAGAAAGCTTGAGAGTTAGAATGGTACACTGGAATGGGATAGAAAAAGATGCTTTATTCCATTATTGCTTTGAGTGTGTTCATTGTTGGTTTTCCCTACAGTGGGGACACTTTCTGGTGCACAGTGAGGGACATGATAGGTATTCAGTAAAAGAAGTTTTGCTATCATGAGTTGTGTAGTCTTGGGGATGTCTCTCTCTCTCTCTCTCTCTCTCTCTCTCTCTCACACACACACAGAGTCTTGATAATATCTGCCTTTTGTATTGTTAGGATCTCCAGAATATGGGAGCAATACAATTGTAGTTGTCACACGATGTACTTAACAGCACTGTGCCTGCCACAAGGTATTCATTCGGTAGAGGTTTACTGACTTTATACAATAAGAGTAAGCATTTGCTCTATTTTTAACATGGAATGGGTGGGTATCTAAGAAAGTGTGCAGTGCATTTACAAAAGTTTGTTCTGGGTGCTGGGGCTGAGGAGTTGCGGGAACCCGGTTCCGTATCCAATCAACACTAATAATATTCAAAAGCCTTCGTCCTGATCGCTCAGAGGTCAAACACTCCACGAGGGCCAATGGACTCCCCAAGCTCGCGTTCCTTCCTTCGCTGATCACCGCCCCGCCCGCTGGCCGCCGGCAACTGCCCCAAAACCACGCCTCCCAGAGCGCTCCTCCAATCGGCTGCGCGGACTGGGCCCGACCCCCCTAGGGTCACGTGACGCCCAGGCCCGCTTCCGGCGCGTCGCGGGCGGCTGACGTCGCCGGGGACCGGCGTCGCGTCTGGGCTGGCCGGCGGCGGCAGCGGCGGCTGCGGCGGCGATGGCAGCAGTCACCGTGCGCACTTGAGGGTTAGCCCCTGCTCCCTCCCGCGCGACCTCGTGCCGACCCGTCTGTGAGGCCCCGGTTCGCTCCGCTCCCTCCCCGGCGCTGCCTGGGCGGAGTTGGAGGCGGTGGTCGAGGCCCGGGCTGGCCGCCCTGCTCGAGCCCCGGCTCGGCCCCGGACGGCCGGACTGCTGTGCGGACAGGAGGCCGAGTTGGTAAGAGGCGGCGGCGGCAGCTGCGCTTGCAGGCCGCCTGGTCCCGCCTGGCCGCGCGGGACTGCCCCGCGCGGGCTGGTGTCTCTCGGACCCGCTCCCCTCCCGCGTCCCCTCCCAGTAACTCGCCGCCCCTATTGTCTCGGCGCCGCCACCCCCCCCCCCCCCCTGCCGGGGGCCGGACGGCTGTCAAACCTGGAGGCGTCTCCCGCTCCCCGCCAGCCGCCAGCCGGGTCGGAGCCTTTCCTGTCTCCCTCCTGCCACCCTCCTCCCGCCCCGCATCACTCCCCACCTTCTTTTTTTTTTTTTGGCCCCAGGGCCATTCTCTGTCCCTGGCTCACTTTCTCAGGGTTGCATCTTCTTGCTCATTTTCTGTTCCGACCCAGTTGTCACTCAAAACTTAAACCATATTTTTTTGTGCTGTTCTTTTTCGCTTTTCTTCTCGTGTTTACTCTTGTCCGTTCTCTCTGTCCCCTTTTCTCTTTGCTCCAAGTCTCCCGGGCTGTTTTACTTTGGCTTATTTTTCCTTTGATTCAGGTCCCTCCTCATCCTTCCCTCTCTACCCAAGAAAAAGGACATCTAGCTTTTCTGGTTACACCGAAGGATCCCTGAGGAAATAAGACGTCTGAACTCTGTTACTTCTTGTGGATTTTAAGTTTGAGCCTAGAAACTGTTAACGAACCCCTTAGTAACTTTTTCCTGTGAGGACCAATGAAAGGTCGATTAGATTTCTACACAAATACTGAAGTCATTGCCATATATGTTGCAAACCGAACAGACTTCTATTAAAAAATATTTATATTTTTGTTCCTTTTACACCAAATAACCTTCTGGCCGAGCTTCCTGTTTAATGCACTAATCTTCGCCACTATCAGGACAGGAAAATGTACCCCCCCCCCACCCTCTGCCCCAACCATGAGTATTTAAGTTTGAGTTGACATATTTTTATGGCAAATATTGATGTTGTTGTTATTATTATTTCCCCCTCATTCCTGTCCGTTTTTTTCAGAGAGTAAAGGACAGTTGGTTTTTTTGTTTGCTTTTAGGTTTTGTCCCTTTTGAATTGTGATCAAACTATTTTAAAAAATCACTCATTTGTGTGTTTTCCTTTTTAAACTGGAAGGGAGCATTCATATTAGTAATTCTAAATATCAAAAAGGCTTTAGGGGGTCTCTTTGCATTCCTGATTACCTGTTATAGCTTGATAAAGCTGTCTTAAAATACATTCATATTACTCAGGCACCAGGTACTTAGTGAAAAAGAGGCCCCCTCAAGTGTGCTGGGTGGACATTGTGGCCAGAAGGATAATAAATAGTCGTCATGTCAATGATTTAGAGATCACTAGGTGCTCCTTTTTACTCTTTTGTTTGTTTGAATGTTACAACTACTTTTCTTGTCAATGTTGAAATTGACTGAGGCACTGTCTATATTGAGGTATTATAGAAGTGAATTCTCACAGTGAAAAAAAAATTCCTCATCATTGTGGCTAATTGAATGTGAAGTGTAAGAAAGAAATTTCCTTTACACCTTTATATGTTAAATTAAAATTGTTGAATTATTTGCTACCAAGGTGGAAGGTCAGAGGTAATGAAAAGTCCTGATTACAAGCGGAGTTATTAAAATCTTTGCTGGCAGAGGAGTGTGTCTATTGCCTCCTCCATCTCTGCACATTCTTCACAAAGTGTTTTGTGTATTATGTAACTGTTTTGTTTCATTAGGCACTTGGTAAATATTTGTTGAAAAATTTCATTACTTTGTTCTTTTAACAGGTTTTTTTCTTTTTTTCAGTGAGAGGAGGGGAGGCAGAGACAGACTCCCACATGCACTTCTGCCTGGGATCCACCCAGCAAGCCCACTAGGGGGCAATGCTCTGCCCATCTGGGGCGCTGCTCCGTTGCTCTGCAACTGAGCTCTTCTTAGTGCTTGAGGTGGAGGCCATGGAGCCATCCTCAGTATCTGGTGCCAACTCGCTCCAGTCAAGCCATGGCTGCAGAAGGGAGAGAGAGAGAAAGACATACAGACAGGTTGACGCTCTACCACTGAACCAACCTGCCAGGGCCTTCTTTAAAAATTTTAATAGTCATATTCCAGGACACTCAGCTGTCTTGATTTTTTAAAGACAGAAAAATATTTTTGGTTATGAATATGGAGAGTGTTCTTGGGTATTTTCCAAGTTAAAATTTAAAGCACTGTAGTCATTAGCTAGTTATAATACCCATCTATTTATTCTTTTTAATTTCCCTTTCTTAATTCATTATCAAGATTGCCTGTAAATTGCACAGTATTTTACCTAGAGATATTGATAATTGTAATTCAGATTTTTTACAAATTTGGCAATTTTAACTTCTCGTAATGTTTTTAAAATTTTGTTTAATTTCGTATGCATTTTATGCATTAGAATCTAACTTTTTTTTTCCCTCTTGAGGTTGTGAAAAGAAAATTCTGAAGAATAGGATCTCAAGATGAGTAAAAAGCCCCCAAATCGTCCTGGAATCACTTTTGAGATTGGTGCTCGTTTGGAGGCACTGGACTACTTGCAAAAATGGTATGGAAAATACAGAACTCTTGACCTGAAGCACGATGTCTAGTCTTGTATGTTGGCAGGAACATTTCTGTTCTCCTGACAGTGGCAGGAACATTACTGTGTTCACATTTTGAATATGAAGATACATTGTCTCTGTAGTTTTCCTACTCTTCAATAGACTTTGAAGGTTTAGCATTTAAACGCTTTTGCAAGTCAGAACCATTTTAGTCACAGTCATTTTTGGTGTTTGAGAATGGCAAATAATTATCATCTAGTATATGAGATACAAAAAGAGTATCCTTGTGTACTTAAGATGAGTTGTATTCTGGTGGGAGGGATGGGATTAATCCAGATAACCAGCTGCCTAAGTTTCGGATAAAACTTTCGGCCACAGAATATGTTGATGGTTAGCAGAGTCATTATTCACTAACCCACCTAAAACCCAACCCGTTTTACCTCCTCCTCCCCCAGAGCACAGTGGCCTAAAGGTAGGTGTGAACTGTTTCTCGTACTAAACGGGCAGTCCCTTCAGAGCTTATTTCTTCTCCTGTCCTGGCCATCTGTGCTAAGGGTGATATTCTGGCGCCCCAGTGTCCCCTTATAATGGTGTAGGAAAAAGCAGGCACGTGGGATAAGACCGCCACCTGGAAAGGAGAGAAAGGTACACAACACAGAAAGGCTGTTGGACCACAGTGTGAATAATGAGGTCCTCTCTCCTCATTCTGCTTCGTTGGCCTCCAGTTCTCTCTGGGACGGTGTTTCTTGTTGCCACTCTCAGCCCCGACCCTGAGAGGCGCATTGGAGGGGGGCTTCTCCTGGGAGCGGTGCTGTCTGAGCTCCTCGGAAGCCCATTTATTTTGATGAGGGGCCTAGCAGTTTAGAAACTTCAGAACTGTCTTCCAGACTTTGATATTTTCTTTCCCTACAACTCCCTTGAAAACACAGTGGGCGTTGTGTAGATTTGCCTGTGATTGATTTGTATTAGGTCAGCTTCCTAAGTTGGCAGTGAGTGGCAGGTGGAGAAATCGTGTTTTGTCATGATATTTGACTTTAGATCAGCCCTGGGGCTTTTGTCTCTTAGCATCAGGCATTAGAACGCTCCACATGTCCCTGACCCCAGCCTAATGGACTGTGTCATGGCCTCCTCTTTGGGGCTATTTGAAACTGCAGTTTGAGGTGGGAAGACATAGCTGTGTGGCCCCATGCCTTCGAGCTCCATCTCAGCGGTTACTTCTTTGCAGGGGACGTAACTGTTGCTCTCATCAGGCGGAGAATGTACATAGTAGTTCTCAGGAGGAGTTGGAAGCAGCTGGGAACCAGGTGGTAGCATCCCTCCTGGCCAGAAAAGTCATCTCTAGACATTGCCAAATGTTCACTGGGGGCAGACACGCTCGTGCGTGATGGGGAACTGCACTAGATCGTGCAGCAGAATGCCAGTTTAGTCAGTAATGGGCTGTCTTGGGTTCTGATTTGACCAAAAGAAGCTTTTTACAGTGAAGGCACACTTTTGAAGCTCAGTATGATACAAGAGGAGGAGAAACGTTACTTCTTCTTTGCTGTTAATCTTAACTAATCTCAATCTGAACTAATCTTTCTTCTTTTTTTTAAATTACTGGCTTTTAAAATTACTAGTTAATTCATATTAATATATTTTCATAGGTTTCCAAACTGACAAAGTTGTAACTGAACTAACATCTGGTTTTGGAGAAGCTTACACTTTATTAGTTTTCTCAGTGACTTTCAAGGATATTAGCATAATTAACTTTGGTGTTAGTAAGAAATTCACTTTCAGTGGTGGAATGTTCTCTTATTCAACAGTTGTTAAATCAGTGATCCAGAAGTTAAAGTAAAAATATTATAAAAAATGCCTGACTGGTGGTGGCACATTGGATAGAGCGTTGCCCTGGGACATTGAGGTTAAAATCCTGGGGTCACTGGCTTGAGCACAGGCTCACCAGCTTGAGTGTGAGATTACTGGCTTGAGTGTGGGATCATCGAAATGATCCCATGGTCACTGGCTTGAGCCCAGAGGTCACTGGCTTGAAGCCCAAGGTCGCTGGCTTGAGTTCCCTGGTCAAGGATCATATGAGAAGCAAGAACAACTAAAGTGCCTTAACTCTCTCTCCTTTCCTTTCCTTCTTCTCTCCCCTCTCTCTCCCTCTTTCACTCTTCCTTAAGAAAAGAATTATAAAAAAAACCACCTTTAAAATCAAGCCTGAGTATATTTGGAATTTCAGAGAACAAATGAAAGTTTTAGCTTAAATTTTTTTATTGTGTTATGCTTCTCACTGAGAACTTCCTAAGTGCTTAGGTTAGGGTGATAACGTGCATATACACCTGCTAATGAAATTTAGATTTAATTTTAATGACTCCCTATAATAATGGCCTCTTTAAAGTAAGTAAACTTTAACCAAAAAAATTACATGTGATAATTACTGAAACTTAACATCAGTTTGATTTTATGAGCTTATTTATATGAACATTTTGGTATTCTGCTACAGTTGATGCTATAATTAAAAAAGAATTAAGAGTATTATATATATAGTAGGTAATTGAAATAATTTTTCTATTGTGATTTTGTTTATTAATGTCAGTAGTCTCAAGAACTAGTTAGGCTTGGATAACCTTATAATTTAGTATTGAAGTGCTTTATCATGGGACAATAATTGCTAAGATTTATTGAGTTTTATATTTGGCACAAAAGAAGTTCAGTTAGACAACAGATTTTATTTCTAAATGAGATAAACTTTATATTGTCCCATGTTTTAAGAGCCATTCTGTATTTCATGTAAATTTTACAATTTTTGCTTTAATATTAGGTAAGAGTATAGAAGGATTGAGTATTGAGAAACTTTGGTATTTTTGTGAGAGCAAAATAGTTAATCCCTGAAAATATACTGAAATAATTTCCCTCCTGCTCCCTTTCCTCTCTCCCTACATTTTCATTTTCTCTCTATTGCATCCATAGTGAATGCTTAGTCTTCCACTGCGTTCATTCAATCAGAAAAATATTGCGTCCCTATTTGACATAAATGTCTTTTGAATTATTATAGGAATTGGGCAGGGAGGGAGGAGCAGGAATGCAAATATTACTGTCTCTGCACTCAAGACATTTATGATAAGTACTGTATCTATTGTTAAGGAAATAACTTACCCCATGTTGATACATTACCTTTTAAAGAGAAATGTAAAGGGAAACTTGTGGTAGTTGAACACGAAAAATGGGAATTTATCCTATGAGTAAAAAGGTTTTCCTGGTCCTGGCCGGTGATTCAGTGGATAGAGCGTTGGCCTGGCATATGGACATCCCAGGTTTCATCCCTGGTCAGGGCACACAGGAGAAGCAACCATTTGCTTCTCACCCCCCCCCCCCCCCACTCCTGCCTTTCTGTTTCTCTTTCCCTCCTGCAGCCAGTGGCTCGATTGGTTCAAGCATGGCCCAGGTGCTGCGGGTAGTTTGGTAGGTCTGAGCACAACAGCCTCAAGTGCTAAAAATAGCTCAGTATTTGAGCATTGGCCCCAGACAGGGTTGCCAAGTGGATCCAGGTTGTGCTGCATGCTGGAGTCTGCCTCACTATCTCCCTTTGTCCCACCTAAAAAAAAAGTTTTACGTATATAAAAAGGAAAATAATTTTATGATGTGCCCTATAAATAAAAGGATAAAGTCTAAATTTAGTGGACAGAAATAAAATGAAGGTTAAGCTCTCACTTTTACTTTTGGGGTAGATTTGGTTTAATAGGAAGACTTAATTTTTCTTAGGAAAAGTTCATTATTACTGCTTGAGTAAACTAATCTACATTCTTTAAAGTTCATGAAGATGTTTCCGCCTTGAAAATATACTCTACATTTTTAAGTAGTGATTTATTACTTGTTTTTAAAGTAACCTTACAGCTACATCAGAAAACTCATTGATAGTTTGATAATTTACTGATACTGATGAACGCAGGTCCTGAGAAGCCACTGAGAAGCCAGTCACCTTCAGTTCCAGTATGTGGTTTTTACTGCTTGGATTTCTTCTATACTAACTAAACCTAACTTATACTGAGATAAATTGCTTTAATTTTAAAAACATTTAAAATTTTAAAAACATTTTGTAGCTTTAAAACATTTAATTTCTTAATAGTTTTTTAACTTATAAAAATCTTTTAAAAGACCTTTAATATGCTAATGTTTACAACTAACAGAATCAGCCATTTTTTTTATCTTATCTCCATTATATTTTCCACCACAACCTCTGTACACCCAGACATTGGAATATCAGTTTATCAGTTTTATAATCTCTTTAATGCAGTAGCATCATAAGAATGAACATGAATGCAGATTGTTGATACAGGAATGTATTTGGGGAAAGAAAAGTTCAGAGTTGAAGTTCTATTGGAGGCACTTTAAGTGGATTCTAAAGATAAAAGAGGCAATTTCAAATTCAGACTGACTTTTTCTGATCCTGTGAATATGGGTAAGTCCTTGAACTTGGTCGGCTTCTCAGTAAAATGGAAGCAGTGTTACTGGCATTTACTTACAGGATTTCTTAAAGGATCAGATAAAAGAATGTGCTTCAACTTGCTTCTGATTCTACAAAATAATGCATAAAGTACTGAGGTAAATGCAAGGGGAAAGGGAGATTTGAGAAATAAATCTTTGGGGATGTGAAGAACTAAGTGTATATGTTTTTAAATGTAGCTTTAGTCTGGATATGAGAATCCCCTGGAAAGTAAAAGGAAAATTATGTCATTGCAACAAACTATAACCCATCTTTTTAAAGTAATAATACAATTTTTTTTCCAGAATTTTATAGTTTACAAAACACCCTTGCAAACAGTAAAGTAGCTTACCATTCTGAATATTGTTCAGTAAGAAAAGTGGTAAATTTGAACTGATTTTGGTTACTGAATTAACTTTTGTCTTTTGATTGAAATGAAAATAGCTGCTCTATGCAAGTGATTTAATTATGAAAACAAATCAAGTAATATGCTTTGGTGTTACTCTTAAAAGACATTTGAGGTACAGAGTCAACTTAAAACACTCAGATGAGTTATGCTCTTCTGACTTTTTCTTGGAATATTTCTATTTAATTCTCTTCTAGATCTAAAGGAAAGGAAAATGAAAGATTAAAAAATGTGGAGATGTCTCCAAGTATCAGAATTTGATAGAACAGTATAAATTTGAATTGGCAAATGCTGTTTCCACACATTTGGAGTTTTTTGAACTATATGGAACATTTGCAAATGTGAGTTTTTAAAATGTTCATAAACAGAATTTTAATAGAGTGGAAAAGTTGAGGAAATTTAGATTATAGCAAGTACAACTACCTTCTAATTTAAATAAGAGTACATATTTTCTGAATTAAAAGAGTTGCCTTTTCTAATTGTATTTACCTATTCAGAAGAACTAGTAGAGATACATTGTATGATCTATGTATATTTGGAGAAGAATGCTCCTGGAAGTAGTATGTAAATCTAATTTAAAAACGGAAATTATATTTATATTAGGCGATTTTGAAATTTGTTAGAAACCTTAGGTGAATACTTTTAAAATAGAGATTCTTTTGTTAGTATGATTAAAATTTTGTTTTTTTTTGTAAATTGGGTTTTCCTAAATCTCTATATACTTGAAAAGTATAGATTCTTATTTTGAGTCTGTAGCTACCTTTGAAGACCTAATTTCAGTTGTAAACACAGAAAACTGTACAATCACATTTATGTGTGAAAATAATTGAATTGTATATTATGAGTGGTCACAGAAAACTTATCCGTGGATTCCAGATTAAGGATCCTTGTGGCAGATAATTCAAATTGAGATGAATATGATTTCTTTTTACTTTAATTGAGTTGCTTCACAAAATTCAAGTCACACATTTTGAATCTGGAGACTTGTGTGAACTCCCAGTTTAACAGTGGAGCAGGTCTGCACCAGTACTGAAGCATTTCGGTTTTTCAGTTTGTAAAATTTACCTGAAAGAAATCCCCATAAACTTTTAAAGGTGAAGTTCTCCTTCTTTCTCTTCCTTACCAAAAATGTTGAAAGTAAGATTAGAAATAAAAGTTAAGTGTAAGTTAGAAAATGTAGCTTCTAAGTGCTATTCTGTCGTGAACTATGTGACTTCTGGAGAGTTACTTTTCTGTTTAATATCCGTAAAAGAAGGGTGTGACTTATTAGATGATCTTTCAGTTCTCTTGAATTAGAACCTTAAAGGTTTTAAATCTGCTTTCCCCTATTCAGTAATGACAGATATTTTAATCTTACACAGGTATCTGACACAGATTCGAGGCAGAAGGGAGATAGGCAAGGGGTAGAAGTCTTATTGTAGTTTGTTCAAAGTTGAAAAAAGTGGAGAAAGGTAAATACATTTTGGAACAGAAATACAGAAATTTGAACTATTTGGATTTCAGTGGTATTGCACAGGTTGTTCCCTTTATCCAGCCTGCCCTGTCACTCATTTAAATACTTTCCCATTAACTGTTTAATTTTGAAATTACTTAGAATCATAACTATTGGCTTACAAAGTATATTTGTCCAGTAGGATACTTGAGTTCACTAACTTTCTGTGTGGTACCAGTTTACTAACAAATTGGTTTTCTTTTAAAGTTCATTGATATTCAGGTTTTGAAAGTGATTCAGGTGAAGTCTAGAAGAATGATTCTCACACCTTAGTGTGCATCTGATCACCAGAAGGATTTGTTAAACCTACATTTCTGGGCCCAACACTCGCAGCTTCTGATTGAGTTGGTCTGAAGGCGCCCAGTTATTTGCATTTCTAACAAGTTTCCAGGTTACACTGATGCTGCTGGTCTGGGGACCACATATGAGAACCATTCTCTAGACCAGTATTTTCCAGCCTCCAGTCTGCGGACCAGTGGTGGTCTGCCAGAAATTTAATCTTCATACAACATCAGGGTGGTTAACTCTTTCACAGACTGGCATGAAATTTCTGGGGACCGGTGTTGGTTCTCGGATTGGAGGTTGAAAAACACTGGTCTAGACTATATACAGAATTATACTGCTCATAAAAATTAGGGGATATTTTATCGCTTCATATTTATTTTGAAATATTCCCTGATTTTTGTGAGCAATATATTAACCTGAAAGTCAAGTTTTTGAGGTAAATAGCAATGGAAATACTGAGGATTTATAGCCTGTTTTTAATTTTTTGTTAGTTGTTGGAAATAAAATGTAAGAACATTGCAAAGTGATGCATAATCCAGAAATCTTTTTTTGCTGTTTTTCAGTAGAATTGGATATATTGACCTGCATTTACTTCAATGAGCTTCAGTTTAGGTAGTTGCGGTTTAGGCCCTTTTGCTAGAAAACAATACACTGTCCATGGTTTTAGTTAATCATGGATTACTTTTCTGAGATGTAATTTCTATAGTGATTTAGGATTTCTGGAACATATTCATTATGTCACTCGAATTTTACAGGAAGCCTGTCAGGCAAGGGATGATTTTTGCTAGTTTAGAAAAGACAGATTTGGGGGTCTGAATGTTAACTGATTTGACCCCGTTTGGCCAGAAGAGGCAAGTCTTGCAGCAAAGTTCTTCTGTCTCCAAGTGCGTTGATTTCTTACTACACCCTTCGCTTCACAGGTAGATGTCCTGAAGCTCTGAGCAGCGGCTCTGGGAGCAGGTGGCTCAGTGTTCACAGGCCATCTTAATTCCCGACTTGCTCTAGTGACAAGTCTGTGCCTGGTGTTTAAAAGGGCCCTGAGAGTCCAGGGTGCCCATGTCACCCTTGTTTTCTGGAATTACAGCACTTCTGCAAGGCAGGTTCATTCCGGGCCTGTCTGTCCTAGCCTTCCTCCCAAGCTTACCTTAGCATCAGCCTGCAGCCTGATGACCTCCCAGCCTCCTTCATCAGAGTCTAGTAGTGTAAACCCAGGAACCCAGGCTCACTGTGCTGTGCTCTGTATCAGTATGTGCTATATAAGGGCCCAGGTTGGACCAAGACGCAAGACAGGTTTACTGGTGATCTGACATGTGGTTGAAGCTCAGCTGTCACATGTCAACAAGCATCCAACTCCCTATTTGTTACATCATTCCTGCTGATATTATTATTATGTATTGTGAGACTTTACACTTGTCACATCACATTGTATAATGCTTTATTTTGTGGTGGCGAGTTGATTAAAGCCACTAGTTGGGAAATAATTTCTTTGTCATGGTAGTTAGTCCTACTAAAAAGAATGTTTTGTAATTCTAGTTTTGCTGAGTAGACAGTTATCTGTAGATGCTTCAAGGTTTTTAATTTTGTTTTTAAATATTTTTTTGTTTTTAAATATTTTTAACTGAGGGAGAAAATACTAATTTTAAATGTCATTAGTATAATTTAAAAAATTAGTACCATATTGACAAGGCAGCTTAGTTTTGCTGTTCTTCCTAAGGGTCTTGGCTTTTTAGTATTTTTATATGACTTCATATTTAGAAGATCTATTGACCATCCTTACCAATTTCTCCTCTTAGTCAACACATAGTTTTTTAAATTAAATTGAAATTTATATGCAAGTATTTTATTTCAGTAATGATAATTAATTCAACTGTTGAAATAAAATTGAAGAAAAGATGAGGATATTTATTTAATATTCAGTATGTCTTAAAAACCTATTTTTTATTGTCTCCCACCTCCCCCTGATCTCTTCCGTTAAAAAAATGAGTGTTTCTAGTACATCATACTTAGGAAAGGTACCGAAGTATAAGCTACTTACATGAAATGACATATATACAAGGCCTGGCCCATGTTACTCACAAAAGGTGTCCAGCAAAGTTAATTAACTTTTGGTGGGTGGGTAAAGAATGAACCGAAAAGATTTGGGGATATTATGAAATCTGGTTACCAAGTGCATTGTGACGTATTAGTTAAAAACTAAGCATATTTGTTATACTAGATTGGCAAATTTTATTTTATTTTTATAGTCACTAAGTTTTTTTCTTAGTTTTGTAATAGGTCATCCTAGACTTCCTACCTTAATTTTTAAATTTATATTGTGACAATTTTGAAACATCATAAAAGTTAAGCTACTTTTACATGCTTATTTTATACAATATAATAAAAGTTGGTTTTTATATCTTTGGGCTAACAGAAACCAACTTTAGGAATTTTATGTGTGTCAAAAGTAAAAGATTAAATTTTCAAGAAAAAATAAAAAAAATATTTGATATTGTTTGTATCTGTTTTCAGTAGCTCTTGGTAAGAGCCCTCTGTATTTGAAACATTACAAGTGTGACAAGGGCTGAAGATCCTCAGTGACAGTGACAGGATGCAGAGTGTCTACTTATGGAAAATGGTGTGGAAGGACAGGCAAACCTCAGTTCAGGGGTCCACACCTGTTTTCACCTGAGCAAGTTCCTTACCCCTTCAGATCTTCCGTGACCTCCCCTTCATGAAGGAAAAAGAGTACTTAACTCAGGGTTCTTTGAGGATTAACCGAGACAGTGCAGAGTAAAAGCCTGTTGTGGCTTCTGTCACATAGTGGGCACCTAACAAGTGTTGGCTTTAATAATAATAGCATGAGCATTAGTAGAATCTAGCGGGACAGAAGTCACTGTAAGTTCTTAAATCTTTAATCAATAAGCGTATTAACATATGATGCTATCATAAAATAATTTTTAAAGTGCTATAAATAGTAAATAAAAACTGGTTGGACTGCACTCTGCTCAAGTTTTGAGTTTCGTGTAAAAATAATGAGTTCAGTCACGTTAGCCTGAACAAAGTATATGAAGTACAAAAAGTTTGAGTAGAATACTGGTGGCATTTTTTGGTGGAGGAGGAAAGGCCTTTTTGGTAGTCTGATTCTCATTGTGGTAATGAGGATGAAGGCTGTGGCATAGGTCCTTTGATTTGGTTAGAACTGATCAAATGAATGAACGGAGGCACAGCGGAGATTTAGGTGCTGAGGGGGCAGAGAGGAACAGGAGGTGAAACCCAGTGATTGGAAATGAAACCTCAGTTTGACAGGCAGCTGCCACAGGTTCTAAAGGAGAATACCCAGCCAACTCCGATCTTCCATTATCTGCTGCAAGGGTGCAAGGGTGGTACGCAGGGAGGAAGAGGATGATCCAGCGAGCTCCCACTGGACCTGCGTCCTGGGGGGCAGAGGGCTCTGAAAAGGTCCAGAGGGAAAATGTGAGACTGATCTAGTCAATGTTGGAGAAGATGCGATTTTGACATGTTATCAAGTGAATGCTTTTGACAGTCTAGAGTCACTTCTATATACTTCCTTTTGGAATACAAAGTTTGAATTAAAATGATTTTTGTTTTCACTGTGCTCTTAAGAGTAAACAAATCAACATGCAGTATGTAAAAGCACTCCATTTAAAAATACAATAGTAGGCCCTGGCTGGATAGCTCAGTTGGTTAGAGCGGCATCCCCTCATGCCAAGGTTGTTGTGGGTTCAATCCTCGCTCAGGGCACTTACAAGAATCAACCAATGATGGCATGAATGAGTGGAGCAATAAGTTGATGTTTCTCTCTGTCTCTCTCAAAAAAGTATTATAGTAATATTAAGTGACATTATTTTACTTATAATCAATGAGTAAAATGAGTGAGAAAACACTTGAAAATTACAAAGTGTAAAATAAATTTAAAGTGCTTCCAGGAAGCTAAATTTTTTAGGTTACTAGATCTTATGTTTGCTTTGGACCACATTCTACATTAATTTTTATTTCCTAATGAGAGTTGTATATAAGGAAATTCTTACCTTTCTAGTTCTAATATGGTTTAGTCATTTTGCATGACACCCTGTTAGCTTCTTGTTGACCAGGTTCTTATTGACAAAACTGTTTTGAATTGTTAATCCTAACTCCCTAAAAGTCTTCTAACATTTAGATTATGTTTACATATTTCAGGTGTATTTCATTCTTTGAAAGTTAAAGAACTATTTGATCCAGGAGAACATCTTAATTTCCATATTCTTTCTCTGTGTTACTGTAATACATCTTTATTGTGCTAGCTGTTATGTTATATTGTAATTGTGTTAACTTGTTTAATTCTTTTTTCTTCCTTCTTGAATTTGGTTGATTGGAATAATATCTTATTTGTAGCTTTATTTCTATTTGAGTGTCTGGTACACAGTGAATTATAGACAGTGTTTGTTTTTTCTTTTTTTTTTTTTTTTTTTTTTTTCATTTTTCTGAAGCTGGAAACAGGGAGAGACAGTCAGACAGACTCCCGCATGCGCCCGACCGGGATCCACCCGGCACGCCCACCAGGGGCGAAGCTCTGCCCACCAGGGGGCGATGCTCTGCCCATCCTGGGCGTCGCCATGTTGCGACCAGAGCCACTCTAGCGCCTGGGGCAGAGGCCACAGAGCCATCCCCAGCGCCCGGGCCATCTTTGCTCCAATGGAGCCTTGGTTGCGGGAGGGGAAGAGAGAGACAGAGAGGGAAAGCGCGGCGGAGGGGTGGAGAAGCAAATGGGCGCTTCTCTTGTGTGCCCTGGCCGGGAATTGAACCCGGGTCCTCCGCACGCTAGGCCGACGCTCTACCGCTGAGCCAACCGGCCAGGGCGACAGTGTTTGTTGATCAAATGAAATGAGTGAGAAAGTGTCAGTTTTAAAATTTACATAAATTAGACATTTTTTTTGTCTTACCAATATGAACAAAATGACTTATTGAAACTATAATGTGAATAATTTATTGGATGTACTTTTGAAAAATAATTTGCCTTTTTGATTAATATGGCATTTATTTAAATGATTAGCTAAATCAGAGTGAATTCCGATGGATATTCAGTACTGTCTGGCCTTGTTCAGTGGATTGTAATATATCACTGAATAGTTAACACCTCTGTCCTTTGGCTTAGGTGCAGGAAATCTTAGGTTATAGGTATATCAAGGGTTTCCTTCGACATTTCCTCAGAGCTGACTTTGTTTACCAATAGAGGTAAAAATCTGGATATTGCAAACTAGGTGACAAATCAGAATGAGTTTTCTAAATTCAAATAAAGTTTGTTTTACATAAAGGGATTTTTAAAAAGTCTGTCAGATTTTAGTTCTGCCATAGCTGTATGTCCATCATTTCTTTTCTCCTTCCAAGGATAATGGCATACCACAGTTAGAGTGTTACCAGATGATTTTGCCTTCCAGAAAGATTTTCTTTATTGATCATGAGCTCCTTTGAAAACCTGATTAAAGTTCGGGACCCCCCACCTAAGAAGAATACTCAAGCACATTTGTACCAAACACACACTTTGCATACAGTGTCAGGGAATCACAGTGTCTGATCTGTTGGGTGAGTCAGGACCTCATGTGAAAGAGTATCAGTGGGAGACGGTGTAGGAATTCATCTGCGATGGTTATTTCCATTTTAGGTTTCTTGTGCGTGATTAGAAGATTCACCATAGTGATCTAATAAATCAATAGATTATAGTAGTAGAATTGTATGTATAAAAATTTTGTCAAATTCAGCAAGTGTCTTTATAAAGTCTTCTCAGTATTTCTGAATGCTGTTCATTTCCATTAAACCTATCACACCAGAAAGAACCAGTATTAAGATAGATCATTTTTGTTGTCAAGTTTGCTGAGAGTAAACTTTGTTCTTTAGGGTTCCAGTGCAAACGGCGTATGAGAGTGAGGCAGATCCAGAGCAATGGAGGCAGTTCCTTCTCTTCTGCACAGGAAATATTCTTTGAGCAATGCATGCGTGTCCCAAGTGGGGTTAGAATAGGGAAGACAGAGGAATTTTATGGGGTTTGGCAGTAATAGGTAAGGGGGAAGGGACCTCCATGTGGAATTTTGGCATAGAGGAATCATAACTTCTAGTGAAGTTGCCTTCTCTCCATCTCTTTCTTTTCTTCTTTTCACCAATTGTTTTAACTCTGTAACCCATCTTTCTCTTCTCAGATTTTTCATAAATGTCTAGGACTCAGCCTAATCACTATTCTTGAACATCTTTCCATGATTCAACCTTTAAAAAAATGACAAAATAGAAACATTATCACCACATCTTCCAGATTCAGTACGAAAAATCTTATGTTCCATTCACACTAAAATTACTATAAAATATAAATAGTGCATCAAAATAGTGCTGTAATTCAAGATAGAGAGGCATTTGTGCATGCATTTGTTCAACAGTATTTTTCATTCACTTTGTGTATCAAATATTACTGTGGCCATATGCTAGAACAGGGAAATATCTCACTGTGTAAAACTATATGTTAAATTGCCATTTTATGCATTTTAACGCGTATCACAAAGCTCTTGATGTTAGAATTTTTCTAGGGTGTAACTGATAACCAGAGGAAGTACAGGCGTTACAGAACTCCATTGTTTGTAGAGTAAAGGATCAGCGTATTATTTTGCTATTTCAGAGCCCTTTAGTTTGAACCTGGTTGACCAGTCCTGTTGGAGTCCCTTGACTCTCCTGTATTCTCCTAACTACTTACTGTGTAGGCTAGCCACAGGGACTGTTTTTGTACTGCCTCTTCAGTCTGATCCTGAGGTCCTTGAGGACAGAACTTGTCTCTGAATCCTCATTATGTTAGCCTGTTGCCCAGCCTAGAGTCACGTGATTGTTTTAGGTAAGTGAACACTGAGTGAATAAATGAGGTGTGCTCTGTGTGTATACTTTATCTTTACACAATGTTCGTATAAATCCTGAAAACCCCCCACCAAGACCAACATAAATAGTGTCTCCCAAGGACCTTGAGTGAGCTTCCCAGTTTTCTCTGAACTGTTATAGCATCTTATGTAAAATGTATGTATAGACTTAGCAGTTTACCATGTGTGATATAATGACTGGTACAGGCCTTACCCCACTTCTATAGGTGTTTGTGCAGTTAGCTTTGGCTTTGAATACTCTACCACAGATATTGTTGGGCAGTCTTCATCTTCATCAGTTAAATGGGAACTGTGTTATCTATACCTTGGATGGTTACCAGGCTACAGTGAGATAAGGTATATAAAAACAGTTGATACTATGGAAAGAACATGGAGCCTGACACGTGTGACTCTCAGTAAATTTTCCTATCCTTCTCTTTCTCTGTATCTGACTCAAAGCAAACCTCCTGGAAAGTAGGAGTTAGTGATGCCCCTTTTTTTCTACCAGCCGTGCCTAGCAAGCGCCATAATATTAATAGATGCCCAAGTCTATATTGAATGAATGGACAGAAGTTTGGACATTCTTGATAATAGTAATATTTATGACACTTATTTAAATTCAAAATTGGATTAGTAGTCATTATAAAAATTAAAATAGATAATCTTGAGTATTGTGTGACTTATTTAATTCTTGGCCATCATCCACAGTTTACATCTCTCTAGGTGTTTATGTAAAGAGTATAACATGCTATAAATGATCCAGAAGAAGTTCCCCAAAGTATAATTTTTAGTCTGGTTGTTGCATCTGGCATCTTCTCAGCCAACAGAATTTGAAATATATTATGAAAACTGTTTGTTTTTTTTTGAAAATTATGTTTCTTAAAAATGCAATCCAGGTTTAAATTATTTGAATTCAGATTCTGATTTTTTACTGAATTGAATCACAATAAAGATAATGTCTGACTCTGTTTCTGTGGACTAGCCTTACTTTGAGAAATGTTTCAAGTACATAGAGTTGGATACATTTAGCATGTGAAGGAACCTAAGATTAGGCCCCTTAATTTTTATCTAAAATTTCAAAGATGTGATAATGTGTGAAATTAAAGACTTTTATGTTTTGGGAGAAATTTATCAATTTTTATAACCGATAGAAAAAATTTCTTTACAATAGTTAAGTGGCTAGTGAGTGGTGAAAAATAAACGAAAGTCTTATTCCTAGGCTTGCTGTAGTGCTCCAGGCAGTTTGGGGTTTAAAACAGAGCAGCAGCAGCAAACAAATCAGAGCGCCACTGCCCAGGACAAGCATTGCAGGGCTGAGTCCAGGGCGCCGTGCTCCTGCCGCGGAGTGTGTTTGTGCCCTCTGTGTTAACAGGGTTTCTACCACACCCAGTCCCGGACGACTAAGAGAAGACCCAGGTTACGGTTATAGGCGGGTCAGCAGCCCTGGTTCTGAAGAAATGTGGGGATTGTCTCTTCCTGCTCCTGCCCAGCCTTTTCCGTGGCCCAGTGTATCCGTCCCTGTCCTAGGTGCTGGGGGATACAGAGAAGGGCAGAGCAGCTCCTAGCAGCCAGTTCCCTACAGCTCTGCATGTTCCTAGAGCTCGGCCGGCCGGGAAACGTTAGAAAGTATCCAGTGGTTCCAGTGGTGACAGGGTGGCAGCTCTGGAAGTTTGGTGATAGTGTGTGTGCTCTATCTCCGTCTTGTTGAGGAGACCGAGATGTCTTTCTATAAAGAAAGCAGTTTAACTTTTTTAAACGCAAGGCTTTAGCTCACTTGGCCACGGGACTGTTTTTGTGCGTGTCACACACATGAACGTCTCCAGGGCTGTAAGTGCTGTACTGCACGTGGTTTAGGAGCCTGCACAGGGATGGTTATGACAAGTCGGTGCAGGGAGCCGCGGGGAGGGGAGCAGGGGAGTCTTCACACAAGTGCCGACATGTTAGCCCAGGTCTGGAACGGTGAGTGTGCAGAGGAAGGGAAGGGCAGTCTAGGGCGAGGCAGACAAAACTGTGCGAAAGCACAGATGTTTGGTAGACATGGTGTGTCCCAGGTAACTCCACACAGTTCAGTGCTGTCAGCCAGAGTGGGGAGAGAAACTAGACCAGAAAGTGAGTCAGGGCCCTTGAAATGTATAAAAAGCCTGGGATGGCGTGAGTGATGTAGAAAACAGGAAATAATCCATTTCTCAATTTCAGTTAAGGAAGGACTACCCAGCTTTATATTTAAAGCTAATTTTCCAGAGGGAAAAGAAAAAAATCAGATTTATCCAAATACATGAGATAAACTATTATGTCTGAATCATCTGCCATGTGCTGCTATTGAGTTCTTAAGTTTATTTAATGATTCTCTTTTAAAAACTGAGTCATCTGTGAACACTTAATACAGTATATTAGGAATGATGAAGCATTTCCTTTTTAAAAGTTTCAAGTTAACTAATTTCTATTTTGAAATTAATTGTAGGAGAATCACACATGAAGATAGAACAATGTGATGTCATTTTTATATTTTAAAATTTAAGGTTTAACTAAGCTTTCTCTACCACTATTGATTCTCATAATAAAATATTGAAATCTAGAAAATCTTTTTAGAGATCACATTTAAATACCGTAATACTCTATTCAGTGGATATATCACTGTTTGCATTGCTATAGGTAGTCTTCAGTTTTTCTAACCATATTTTTAGATGGTTTCTATTTTCTTTGTTATAAATGTTCTGTAGATACAGTTCTAGAATTGGATTTATTAGTTCAAAAGTAGGAATATGGTTAGTGCTCTTGTGCAGTAATTTATATTTCTATTGGGAGTTTATCAAAGTGTTTATTTCATTAGGTATTGAGAACAGTCATTTTTAAAAAAGACAAAAATAAGAAAGCAAACTCTGTTGGTTTAATATTTTAAACCGAAAAATATGGCCTCGTATTATTTTGCTTGTAGTTTTAACAGGAAGCGATATTTCATGCTTTTTAATACTTTGTGTAAACAACTAAGAATTTTCTCTTGATACGAAGCTCCTTTTTATTTTTGAGGTACCCATCGCGAATTGAAAAAATTGACTATGAGGAGGGCAAGATGTTGGTCCATTTTGAGCGCTGGAGTCATCGTTACGATGAGTGGATTTACTGGGACAGCAATCGATTGCGACCCCTGGAGAGGCCTGCGCTGCGAAAGGAGGGCCTGAAGGACGAGGAAGACTTCTTTGTAAGGAGCCAGGTTTTTTCATTTGCTAGACATGTAATGATATATTTTAAAAGGAATTCTGTTGAAGTTTACAAAAACTTATTTTTATTAAGGAAACGTTTTTTTATTATACATGGTATTGATCTTAAAAGTTGTTTAAACTAGGATTTTAAAGCCGGAGAAGAAGTTCTGGCTCGTTGGACAGACTGTCGCTATTACCCTGCCAAGATTGAAGCAATTAACAAAGAAGGTAAGTATCTGAAGTGATCTGAGATTTAAAATGGGACAACTAGTAAGATTCCCCTGCATTTCTGATTTTAGTCAGTGCCTAAATAAACTGTTTAAATTGGTCGAGGTAACCAGCTGGCTGGGTTTGTTTAGCTTTCAGTTTACAGGCTTGCTGTACGGTTTTTATTTCTACTGTTTCCAGTTTGTTGTCTAAGCTGTTTGTATGCTCGTGTCAACCAGAGTGAGGGAAGGCTGAAGATCAGCTCCACCTGGAAGGGAAATTCTGGGCAGTATTTTCTGAGGAGAGACTGTATAACTTCATCAATTTGGGGATTTCCTTTATTGCATTTTTCCCCTGCACCTTTTTTCTTTTTTTTTTTTGCATTTTTCCGAAGCTGGAAACGGGGAGCCAGACAGACTCCCGCATGCGCCCGACCGGGATCCACCTGGCACGCCCACCAGGGGGCGATGCTCTGCCCATCCAGGCGTCGCTCTGTTGCGACCAGAGCCACTCTAGCGCCTGAGGCAGAGGCCATGGAGCCATCACCAGCGCCTGGGCCATCTTTGCTCCAGTGGAGCCTCGCTGCGGGAGGGGAAGAGAGAGACAGAGAGGAAGGAGGGGGCGGGTGGAGAAGCAGATGGGCACCTCTCCTGTGTGCCTTGGCCGGGAATCGAACCCGGGACTTCCGCACGCCAGGCCGACGCTCTACCACCGAGCCAACCAGCCAGGGCCAACCTTTTTTCTTAATTTTGATAAATAACTGAGGGTTAATTTTCCAAATAGCCTCCTGTGGTATCTAGTATGCCCACTGAATGGAAGTTTCTGAGCTGATCAGAAATGGTGAAAATAAAGAAATCAGGTGTGTTAGTGTGGCATAAGACCAGCCAATCTATTGTACAGATAGTTTAAAAAACAGGGCTTGTGAAATGATTAATTTGAAAAGATATGAGAATATTAAAATTATTACTGGAAATATACTTTATTTTGTAAATTTCTTATTTAAAATAGCCTTTAAAACAGTTGTGAAATACTTGTATCTTTCAAGTCAGTAATACATTAGTTTTCCTATTAAAATTATTTCTTAAATTTAGCCACTCATTCTTTTTTCTAAAGAAACACCCATTGAGTGACAGCTTCTTTGCAAGAAGGACATTTAATCTAAGTAAGGGCACACTTTCACTAAACCAAATCTTGAAAGGCAAAGAAGTAAGCTGGATACAGCAGGAGTGAAAAGCCTTTCTGGCAGGAGAAATGGTGTGTGCAGGAGAGAAGAAGAGAGACTTGCCGCTTCTTGGGACAGTCAGCCTCTGGTGGGGCTGCGGGAAGGACTCCTTTAGGGGACAGGACTAGAGGAGGCGCAGCTGGAGAGAGCAGTACCCATAGGTCTTGAAATCTTGCTAAAGAGTTTGTATTTTATTTCAAGGTGGTGGGAATTATAGAAGGAATTTAACCTGAGATTTCAAACTAACAACAAAGTGGGTAAAAAATAGGAGCCAAGAGAAGATAGACGAGGAGAACAGTGAAAAAGAGATATATATATTTATTGGCCCTTGCTGGGTGGCTTAATTGGGTAGGGTGTTGTCCCAG
Source organism: Saccopteryx leptura (assembly GCF_036850995.1). Lineage (NCBI taxonomy): Eukaryota > Metazoa > Chordata > Mammalia > Chiroptera > Emballonuridae > Saccopteryx > Saccopteryx leptura. The sequence goes on from NC_089505.1 coordinate 365,266,996, forward strand.
TATGCCAACGTTGCGGGTTCAGTCCCCGGTCAGGGCACATGTAAGAATCAACCAAGAAAAAAAGAATCAACCAAAGACAGCATGAATAAGTGGAATAACAAATTAGTGTTTCTCCCTCTCTTTGTCTCCTTCTTTCTTTCTCTCCATCTCTCTCCCTTCCTCTCTTTGAAAAATCAATTTTTTTAAAAAAAGGAGAGCTTGATTAATGTTAGGTGTGAAAAAGTTAGTCATAGTTGTCTAGCTAGAAATTATAACCTTTTAAAGGTCTTAGTCCAATTTATTGTTCTAATGAATTAAAATAACAAATATAGGTATGATTTTATTACTTCTAGTCACCTTACTATACAGGGAGAGTTGAGGGACATCTCGATTTTGTGGGTTATTTCTTTTTTAAGGGGGCCCTCACTTGACTGTGCATGTAGGCTGCTGGAAGGCTCTGTTATGGAGCTCATATTCCCGTGTCTGACACACATGGGCCCCCCCATGGTCAAGTCCAGAGCCGAGCACAGAGGAGGCAGTCAGTAACAATTTGTGGAAGGAAAGAAAGAAGTATGAGTCAGTTCTGTTGGATAATAGTATCCACCCAAAACAACACAAAACAGCAAAATTAAACAATGCTATTTTAATTAAGAGCAGTTTCCTTCTTAAGTGTGGAGAGCTTGGGGAACTTCCTTCCATGCCTAGAGCTCCTCAGGAGTGTGCCTGTCCAAGTGCACGCATACACACAACACATTCTGGAGCAGAACCGCCTGCATTCTGACCCTAGTCCATTACCCTGGGTGTGGGATAGAGAAAAGAAGGTTTACACTGAGGGAAGAGGGATGGCGCTGATAGCAGTCGCTGCACTCTGGGGACTGTGAAAGTGAGCCTCAGAGAAACATTGGCAGATAGAACTTGTTTTTGGTAATCTCCCCTAGAGGTCCTAATTTTGTGATTTCCCTGTGCTCAGTGTGGTGGGTGAGCCTGTCCTTCCACCCACCAAAAAAAAAGAAAAAGGAGCCCTCTATTCACTGTAAAAGCTTAACAGAACTAAACAAAAGTGAACTTTTTAGGTATTTGTAGTATGTCTTATTGGAGAGGTTGAAGAGGGCTCCGTGTAGACTGCCGGGCCCGGAGGTTTTCCCATTCTGGGTGGGATGGAAGAGCTGATCCTTGAAGAGTGGGCTGCAATTGTTAGGAAAAGAGAGGGAGGCATCACACAGAGAGAACTGTGTGCCTGACGCAGGCAGGGAGGGAGGGAGGCCGGGCGCAGCATGGGGTAGTGAGGAGCCCGCTGTCCCCCAGAAGGCCCTGCTGAAGGAGGAAGGGTGGCAGGAGTGAAGGTCCTGTACAAGTACATGTGTGGCATGCTCACACTTTCCCGGTGTCTTTATCCCCTTGCTGCTCAGCTCATCGGTTTTTTCATAACTTAGATTTAGCTCTTTATAGCTGCATTATTGTGTATTATGCTAATTATAGGAAGATATGAAATTCACATCATATGGAAAAGAAAATCTTTGCACATATATGTCATTGACTTTGTGCCAATGTCAAAGCCAGTAATACCAGTTAATCACATTTATTGTTTATATTATTTTGTAAAGATCAAGTGTGTGTTTACTTAAAGTGGCACTCTCGTTCGCACAGGAAATGATAGAAAAATACTGGAATTTCCATAAGTATAAAATTTACATAATTTATGATTTGTAATAATACTGACTTTTATTGACTTGCATGCATGTAGTCTGTTATATACAGTATGCTCTGTAACAGTCACGCATATGAATGTGGAGTCCTCTATGCAGGACTGGTTAATGGGAGAGCCCTGGGGTTGGGTGTGGGTGTGGCTGTGCTGCTGCCTAGCTGACTGTCCTTGGTGAGCATTTGTCCTGCTTGGAGTTGAGGGGTTTCATCTGCCCCGGAGGACTTCTATCTAGATGATCTGTACTGAAGGACTTTTATCTAGATGACCTGTGAAGTATTTTTTGGCTTAAAAGCTTGTGAATCTGTAATTCTTATTTCATTGTTTAGTTTTTAGTTCTTCAGTTCTTAGTTCATTGTTGCCAAGGAAATTATCCTTTCCTGAGAAAATGGCTTTTTCCTATACCAACTCTTTCTGTCTGTTAATTGGAAAGAGACTTTGAAAGAGAGCAACTTTTGTAGAAATATTATATGGTTTTGTAAATAATAATGTTATTTTTGTCCAGGTGTTTTATAACATACCTGGCATGTTATTTAAGCATATATTTAAATGATTACAAACTAAAAATTTTAAATCTACTTGCAGCTAACTTAGCAGGATTTAATTTGTGTGCCATTCAAAGGAAAGTTTAAGTTGTTTTTAGAGGGGAAGAGCAAATGAACTTGATAAACTTGACAGAGTCCTTCCTGAGCAGGAGTGTATGTTAGCAGTTACTGTGATCACAGATACTCATTTCTGTCAGGGCATTACTTGTTAGAGTTCAAGTGTGCTGTAAGATTGAATTCTATTTTCTAATGATTCTGACTTGCTCCTATTTCAGGAACATTCACAGTTCAGTTTTATGATGGAGTAATCCGTTGTTTAAAAAGAATGCACATTAAGGCCATGCCCGAGGATGCTAAGGGGCAGGTAAGAGTGCTCAGCGTTCCCAGCTACCCACAGGGATGTCTTCTGAATGGTGACCGATCGAAACATACATACATATTTTTAAAATAAACTAATTGTAGGATTATGTGCTGATAGCCCCAAATAGCAGCAAGAAAAAGAAGCTTAGAATGTAAATTATACCTTGATTTTTGCTCCTTTGGTTTTAGACCTGCTAAAGTTATAGGTCACTAGTTTCTGTTCCAGGTGAAATCCCAGCATCCACTAAGCTGGTGTTGTCCTATCGACCCAGCTGGATCGTGTAACCAGTCTATGGGAAGTGAGGTAAGTGCCTTTTCTTAATTTCGTTCTGTTTTTCCTGGTATATAGTATCACTTAGAAAGTAATTTTAATATAAAATTTACATTGAGTTTCTTACTTCCCCTTTCCCTCTATAAATCGTAGTTGTTAATCTTTAAAAGGCGCTTACCTGACACTCTGTAGGCTGTGGGGTAGGCTGTGGGTCATGGGCCAGAAGCAGTGCGTTATGTGGTCTGGTCTGGCGCTGCTCAAAGCCAGACGGACGGTAAGCCTCTGGAGGACGATCTGGGGTACCGTTAAAACCAGGGCTCCAGTGGTTGACTGGGTTTCCTGAAATACTGGAAAGAAAAGGTGCCAGTAGAAATTGAAAGTATTTTCTTTTACGTTCTGCTGTTATTTGGGATTTTCAGCACCTGGACCTACAATTAATTTTAAGAAATGGAAAGTAAGCTGTAAAAATGTCTGATATGGAAATATGCTACATATGGTTCCATACCATGCAGCGAAAAATGTCACCCAGAAATGTGTTGAAATCACCTGGTCCGCTCCAGTGGAGGGTGTACATTTAGTAGTCTGGAAACGTGGACCATTGCACTAAAAAATGAGTTTTGAACTGTGACTATTTTAAAGCACCTGGTTTTCAAAATTTTACTTTTGAAATGATTGGCTAGCAGAGTTTTTTTTCTCCTGTTAATATGAAATTCAATTTAAAATGGAAATGGTTTTGATCAATAAATTGCTTTGTGTCTTCCTACTTGTGTGTTTAAATAAAATGTTCTTTTAAGCATTCAGTGGTGTGATTTCTTGGTAACTGCTGGAAATATTGAATAAAACATTGTGAATTTAGTTTTGTATATACCTATTTAATTAAACATAATTCTTTCTTTTGTGTTTTAAAACTATTTTGTTATTCTTATTCAGATGTTCATGAGATGGCCTTAGTTCTAAAACTTTATATTTTCCAAATTGATACATTGAGTCAATTTAGTTTGTGGTAAAATTACAAGTCGTAAAAGTTAATTTATTGGATATGTTGGATATTTAGTTTTAATAAGTGTTGTAGCCACATCATGATGTAAGTTAATATTAAGATCAATGCCACAGTGCAAACTACTGAAAGAAAATTTTGGCAGCAGTTTATTTTCTTTAATTTTACATTTTTCTTCACAATTTTAAATTGTAAGCACATTAAATATTTGTAGAATAGTTTTTAATAAAATTACCTCATGATAATTTTGCCAACAAGTGTTGCACTTGTTTTCATCTAAGGAGCACACCAAATCAGGTGGCATTGGGCAGTGCTGCGAGAAGCCAGCTGCATCTTCTCTGCTACGTCTTGAATACATGGAGACGTAATAAGCTAGACAGTAAAACTATTTCTCCTGAACTAGCAAATAAATGCACTATGGAAATGCCCTTCTCTAAGCTTTCCCATAGGTTTTCTCTCCTGTTCTTTTTTCTTCTTGAGTGTCTGCTGATAAAAAAATTTACATTTATCTCACGAGTGTAGAGACTGGCTCACAAGGTCCTTTTATATTTTAGAAAATTTTTATTTATTACTTTTAGAGAAAGAAAGGAGGGAGGGAGAGAGAGAGGGGATGAAACAATATGCTGTTCCACTTATCTATGTATTTCTTGGTTCATTCTTTTTTTTTTTTAAGTGAGAGGAGGGGAGATAGACTCCCTCATGCATCCTGACGGATCCACCTAGCAACCCCAGTCTAGGGCTGATGCTTGAATCAACTGAGCTATCCTCAGGGCCTGGGGCCAATGCCTGAATCAGTCAAGCCACTGGTTTTGGGAGGGGAAGAGAAAGAGAAATCAGTCCAGCCGCTGGCTGTGAGAGGGGAAGAGAAAGAAGGGGGAGAGGGAGGGGAAGAGAAGCAGATGGTTGCTTCTCACATGTGTCCTGACCAGGTATTGAACCTGGGATGTTTGCATGCTGGGCCAATGTTCTATCCACTGAGCCAGCCGGCCCGGGCCTTGGTTGATTCTTGTATGTACCCTGACTGGGGATTGAACGCACAACCTTGGCATATCAGGACAGTGCTCTGACCAACGGAGCTCCCTGGCCAGGGCCCTTTCTTTTACTATTTTTAAAACATACCTTGCATACATTATTCTATTGGGTTTTCGTAGCAAATTCTTAGACAATAGGTATGGCTGATATTTCTGTTTTACAGTTGAAGAATTCAGAACTTAAGAGAATTGAGTGACTTACTTAAAATTTCCCCTCCAATGTGCAGAGTGACTCGGAACTCAGATCTGAGTTCACACAGTGCTCCTTCAAGTGCACCCCTCCATTCTGGTGTTTCCGGGAAACTTCAAAATGTCATTAGTTCTGATTTGTGGAAGGGTCTCTCCAGTTGTTCTTGAGAGTGAATCTTTCCTATTTAACAATAGAGAGCAGAATAATGGGAGGATTCTTGAATCACACAACCACAGTGATCCCATGATTAACAACTCAGATGATCAACAACTACATTTTGTATCTGCTTTCAGGTTGAATATTGTTTTCTCCTAGTTTTCTCTTTATTGGACATGGAAAACCACTGGAAGTGGCATGTACCCCTGGCATTTTTCAGTATTTCTCTAACTTAAAAATTTCCCCTTAGTATGGAGCCCAAAAGCCAATGTTCTGCTTCAGTCAGTCTACAAACATGATCTCTGCTGGCTTAGCACTTTTCTTTGCTTGTCTGGTCACTTCCGTTTCTCTTTCTGGCATGTTGATTGCTTTCTTTCAGTCTTTTTCATTGGTGGTGCTTGCTTTTTAAAAAAAATTTATTTATTGACTTTAGAAAGAGGGATGGAAAGAGAGAGAGAGAGAGAAAGAGGAACATTAATCTGTTCCTGTGTGTGCCCTGTCCGGGGATTGAACCTGCAACCTCTGTGTTTCAGGACAGTGCTCTAGCCAACAGAGCCATCTGGCTAGGGCAGTGCTTTCTCTCTTTACTACTTCAAAATCACTCTCAAGGCTGAACTTAGCTACCACCCTTTAGCTACTCAGGCTGACCCTGAGACCCTCTCCCACCTGTGTGCACTCTGACTGCCGTACCTCTGCTCAGTGGGTTTCCTTCTGCCCAGAGTGTCCATTTGCTCTGTCCTCCGCCCTTGTCCCCAGCAGATCCCACGTCCGTTTCATGCCTCCGTCATTTTAGCTGGAGCCTTCCACCAGTCTTCCTCTTCAGTCAACGTTAATCTTTTCTTTTTTTGTCTCCCATGATTTTCCTCTCCTCTCTCTCTCCTGTCACATTGTCTTATAGTTCATTTTATTTGCCTGTCAATTTCTTATGGAGACAGGACCCCAAAAGGTGGTGGCTATAAGTAAAACTGGGGTTGGGCAATACTGAGGTTTTTTTCTAACTAGAAATAGAAACCTTTATTCACAACTTTGTCATAACTCCCTTTCTAAAAAGACAGGTACTGGGGACACAGTTATACTGGGGAGCTAGATGCATGCTGAGTATTTTCTAGGGTGGAACAGGTTGTGGTCACTTCGGGCCAGTGCGTTCCTGGGGCTTAAAGGCAGCAGCATTTATTAACTGTTGTCTCATGAATACTTAGCACGCTTCCTGGCACATGTAGTGGGGAATTCAGTAAAAGAGTTGGTGAATGAATGTGTTAGGTACAGTCACATTTTGCTTTTCAGGTCATTTCAGTCAGGTGGGAGAGAAAGGGACACCGAGTTTGTTTTGTTTGTTTTTAGTGGCTTATTGTCCTCACCATGTATTTTCAAGAGTTGGGGGGCCATCAGCTTGTATTGCTTAATGACCAATGTTTGTTAATGTAATCTATGAATGAAATGCATTTGATGCTGTGAGCTTGTTTTTAGTTGCTTGGACTAAGGATTTAATGGGTTACCCATTTTGGCTGAATCTGAATTGATGATCTGTTTGACAGCTCCGTGGTCTCAGAGGAAGGCTTAACTCTCTAGAGATATAAATAGTTGTAAAAGAAATCTTCACTTGTGAAAATTTAAATGTTAGCATACTTCTTTACATTTTTTCATATTTTTTATTATAAGCATTTTTAGTTAAAGATAAAAGTAAAGATTACTTAGCAATAAACAAATATAATACAGGAGAAAATAAGTATTCACATCTCAGAAGAACGGCAGCGCGCACAGGCCCAGGCAGACTGGAGGGCGGGAGATGAGTCTGAGCCCCAGAGTGTGTATTTTGCTCTGGTCAAGTCAGGTAGCTCTTTTACAATCCTACTAGTTAACTAAAGCTGTTGTAATAAATTGGTATCTGAACTTTAAAAGCTTTAAAAATTAATAAAATCACACCTTGATTTCTAATAAATTGACCATACTTTGAGAAGTACATTCTCCCTAATAAGGAAGAGTCATTTACTTAATGGAATACATTTCTTTTAATCTTTGCAGAATTTCAGCATAAGCATTTTTCTGATGTCTTTTATGGTCTATTGTATTGCAGAAAAGAATTGCAACTGAGCATTTAAACCCTGCAATACTAAGGCAGAATGCCATTTGGTGTTGCGTATTTGTCATAGGTTCCTTGTTATTTTAGATTTTAGTCTTGGGAAAACATACCAAAAGAACAGTTGTTTGTTATTGAATCTTTCTATTTTATCTGAGGTTATAAATTCAACTAACCTGTCAGATTAAACTCAGTAATCTACCATGTTGGTGATCTACCTTGTAAATATAGTTAATTTGATTTTTAAATTTGTATGTGTGTGAAAGTAGCTTGAAAATGTGACACTTAATTTTTACTCATTAGTGTAATTAAGTTTTGATTAACTTTTAATGCTTCACATGTTTTGTGTTTTTTCTTTGGAGGATTGGATAGCTTTAGTCAAAGCAGCTGCTGCCGCTGCGGCCAAGAATAAAACAGGGAGTAAACCTCGAACCAGCGCTAACAGCAATAAAGAGAAAGAGAAAGATGAAAGGAAGTGGTTTAAAGTACCTTCAAAGAAGGAAGAAACTTCAGCTTCTGTAGCTACACCAGAAGTTGAGAAGAAGGAAGATCTGCCCACGTCTAGTGATACATTTGGTACAAAATATGTTCTTACGTTCATTCCTGATGGCAGTGGTAAACTCACATAGTGACTAATGAACGAGTCAGACCCACTGGCTGCCTGTAATTCGAACACGTAGTTAAATTATTAGGCTTTTACGCTAGCATAATATGATGGGTAACTTTTAGCATTTTACTTGATAGTGGATGCCCTCAATATTCTTTTTTTTTTTTTTTTTTTTTGTATTTTTCTGAAGCTGGAAACAGGGAGAGACAGTCAGACAGACTCCCGCATGCGCCCGACCGGGATCCACCCAGCACGCCCACCAGGGGCGACGCTCTGCCCACCAGGGGGCGATGCTCTGCCCCTCCGGAGCCTCGCTCTGCCGCGACCAGAGCCACTCCAGCGCCTGGGGCAGAGGCCAAGGAGCCATCCCCAGCGCCCGGGCCATCCTTGCTCCAATGGAGCCTCGGCTGCGGGAGGGGAAGAGAGAGACAGAGAGGAAGGACGGGGGGGGGGGGGGTGGAGAAGCAAATGGGCGCCTCTCCTATGTGCCCTGGCCGGGAATCAAACCCCGGTCCCCCGCACGCCAGGCTGACGCTCCACCGCTGAGCCAACCAGCCAGGGCCTCAATATTCTTGAATAGAAATGAGATGAGATTTTTATTTGTAACTTCTTGGTAAGATTTTTGGGTTTTGTTTTTTTTACATTTTATTTTTTTAAGCTTTTAAATGTTTCTGCATGTATTTTGATACATAATGTGGAAAAAGCAGCAAGTCACTCTCTTCCTGCTTTTCCTTCCCAGAGAAGACCTGCTTAGTAGATTTTATTTCTAGTATGTCAGTCTGGAGAGGTTTGTTTTTTTTGAAAATTCTGTATCAAGCACTAGATTAAAAAAATTAAGGCAGAGCATTTTTACTATTTTGCTTTTTTTAAAAAAAATCGTGTTTCGACTTTGGATTCTATATAAATTCTCATATGTGTGTTCTGTTGAAAGTAGGACTTCATGTAGAGAACGTTCCAAAGATGGTCTTTCCACAGCCAGAGAGCACATTATCAAACAAGAGGAAAAATGACCAAGGCAACTCATTTCAGGCAAAGAGAGCACGGCTGAACAAGATCACTGGTAAACCACAATGATTCTTTTGAGGGGAACGGAGGGTTTGATTTTAGAGTTGTTTGTGTTAATAAAGTAGGGTATCTTTGGGGTAGTACAACGGTTAACTAGAAAGACAGTTTCTTTACGGGTCTTCAAGATCAAGATCTTTCAAAACTGTCAGCTTCTCGTGTTGTGCAGAGTGAAAAACGTCCCGGGTCTTCTACCACCTCACAGGGATGTTGTGAGGATTGGCAGGGTCACGAGTTACAGAATTTCATCGTCTTCAGATCACCTTGGTGGTAGGACTAGTTTCTGTAACACTTGAGTTGTCTGCTTTTGTCAACCTTGGTGACATAATAGCTGAGGTTCTAAATAGCACCCATTTTGACTCCTGATCAGTCTAGTTAAGGGTGGTACCATACATGGTCAGAAGGGTGGACACTGACGCCATCAATTCCCAATGTAAAAGCACTTCTGTAAGTTTTTAAAAGTTCTAGCCGTATCTTCCGGTGGGTCTGAGAGTCTGGCCTTGCTCCCTGTGCCGCGCTGGGATGTAGGAGTAGATTCCGGAGGAGAAAGGACGGAAAGCCCTGGCCACGTTAGCCGGCACGGGACAAGAGCCACCGCGTGGGAGCCGGGCCAGTTGTGCTAGGCCCTTGGCTTCCTCGGCCCATTCAAACTCATGATCCCAGGCTGTCAAAGAAGTTATGAACGTGTCGTTTTTGTGAGTGAATGTTAAAAGGGCAGTTAAAATACTTTAATTATTCAGTCATATGTTCTTATTTTAAGGACAGAATGGGCTTTTGTGCCTTTGGCTTAATAAAGCTATATAAACCTTCATTGGCATTCTTTTACAATTTAAAGAAGTTTGGTTTCATTGTCAGATTCAAGAATAAACGTAAATTAAACATTGGTCCATTTCTGATGAGGGGAAGCCCGCTGAAAGATGACTGCAGCTGAGGGTTCTTCAGAACCAGAACCACTGTTAGATTCTAGCATTCATCTAAGTGACTGTGATTGGTTTCCACAAGCGAGACTTCTTAGTTTTTCTATTTGTTGTTATTTTTGTGCCTTTCTCTGATAAAGGATATATTTGGTCCCAGGACAGGAAATACATAAAAATCAACTCATTCATTCCACCTTTTCCTTAGAAAACTTAGCTTTGGAGGAAGCCAAAATGCTCTCCAGGTGGTTGTTGAAGTTGAGCCTTCAGTTTGGCATTAGAGTAATGGACGGTAGGGCTGCATGCTGCGGCAGAAGCGGATGGACCCCTGGGACCCTGACTCCTGGGCTGCCAAGGTTGGAATAGCACTGCTGGAGGAGCCACAGCCGAGGAAGATGGAGGGGACAGCGCCTGACCCAGCCGCCCGCTCGCTAGCACCCTGGTGTTCTTATAATCCAGATGACCCGATTTCAGTTTCCCTCTACTGACGCCTTCCTGAGAAGTTACATTTAAAGAAGTAAAAAAAAGAAAACAGCTCATTCCACAGTGATGCATTCTCTCTGCGTGGCTTTGAAAAGACAGTGGGGAGAGGAGGAGAAACCATTTTACCAAGTGCCTCAAGGAAATCCGAATACTAGTTGCTCAGTGACCCTGTGCCTTCTGTGGAGGGACTTCGTCTCCATGTCCTCTGGGGATCTCAGATAAGCGCGTGGTAGTTTGGCAGCGGTAGGAGAGCATACGATTTTGGAATGTGAGACGGTGATCATTTTTTCCCTTTACTTACTTGGAGGATTTAAATGTGTGATAATCCTTTTAATAGTTCATCTGTCTCATCCTTTCTGATTTCATGTTACAATATATCACTCAGAAAGACAATAGACAGGATTGTTTTTGATGAGTAAAACTCAGGCTTGCTTCTGTACAATAAATTTCATTTGTAGGCCATGACAACAAATGAGAACTAATATAAAAGTAGCAATTTTTGTTATGGAATTATGGTGTATTTTAAATTTATCAAGCTCACTTGTCCTTTTGGTACTGAGAGGACCAGGACTGCAGTTATGCCAGCATCTCAGCCTGCTGTGATGATTTCTGTACACTGTTTGAAATTGTTTAAGCGGGAATTAAGTGGATCAAGCACTGAATATATTAAGTCATGTGTTTATTCACTCTTGTTCTTTCTCATACGTACACCCTACTGAGATTCTAAACCTGCTGTCTGTGTGGGAAATATATAGGGTGGCTTTTTTCATAAATTTCCAAATAAGTAGACATTGAAATTATAGTTGCACAGTGTATGTATGTTCTTCCAAAGTGTTATTTATTTACTTTTTATTATGTAATGTACTGTATGGATAGTTACCGACTTTATGCACACTTATTTAGAATAGACAGTTTACAGAGCGAGAACAAGAAATCCATACTTTGGGACAAAGTTGCAAGCAAACTGCAACCAAATTTAAATAGATTTTAAAATAGGTTGTCAAGGGAATAGAAGAAACTTCAGCAGTTGGTGCATCGTCTGTTTCTAATAGTTCTAGGAGCTCCTTGTAGTTTAGCCGGATTAGATTTGTTTGTGCAGCTTATATATTTTTAAAATAATTTTTAAAATCCCAGGAGTTTGAATTGGTCAGCAATTATGTTATTGATGATAATATCAAGAATATTTGATTCTTAATCCCAGGAAAGTCTCACAGTTTGGAATTCCTGGATGAAAAGCGGCCCATAAGTTTAAGCACTTTGCTCTCTTTTCCTTCCTATTGCTATATCAGAGTACTTTGGGCTCTATGCTGCTATTCCTAGTGGCAACAATAGACCAACTCTATATTTTATAGTTGAAGTTCAGCATATTTTGGAATTGTAACTTTGTGAGTGGAACTTGATATTCTGCTTCTATTTGATATTTAATTTCTTTAAAATGTATTTTAAGATATTCTATAGATAATTCTTCTAGAGGAAGACCTATTAGTAATATGTTGAGAATACATATTTGCAAATAACTAAAAGCAATTTCATTTGCATCTGTTTCCTTCCAATTAATTCTCATTTTCTAAAGATATTGATTGCATTTCTCCCCAGAGCATGAGCAGGTCAAGATAACAGATTTTGCTTTGCCTCTTCCCAGCAGTAGTCAGAGTGCTTGCCTCAAAGACATATTTTTTGCTCCTTTAGTATTTGTATTTTTGACTCTTCTGTAAGATAGTATACCCATCAGTACGACGAGCTATCTATCGATCATATTTGATGCTTCTGAATTCACTAGATTCACCCAAGTATTGTCTTTTCTAATCTCATTTTAGGTAGTTCTTATTAAATGCCCATGGCTTTTTATAAGAACATCACAGAGCTCTCTTTTTTCTTCACAGCCCATTAAGTGGGAACTGCTCTTCATTAATTGGTATAATATCCTAATGTAAATTCAGAGTGTGGCTGAATTATTTTTTTAAAATGTGTTGTACCTTTAATTTTGTAGTTGTGACCTACTCCATCTATTGATGAGATATAAAATATTTTCACTACCTGTATGAAAGGAGACAAAATGTAAGATGCATGTAATAGATCGAGTAGCAAGCACCTGTCCTGTGTGACTAGTGCTTAGAAGTAGAATCTCCACTCAATATCCTACAAAAGAATTCGATTCTCTAATTATTTTTCTTTTTATTTTAGTAGTATTGATTCTCAAAAATATTAGAGAAAAACCTAGTGAAGGCACATTTAAATGTTAAAGAACTACATCATGCTTCGTCTTTTTCAGTCATCTAAAGATATGTTCAGAAGTTACCATATTAATATATCAATAATTAGGGTAAAATTTATGGTTTATAGACTATTTTTGTAAAATTATTTATATGTTGCTTTCCCCTCCATTTAAATCTACACTTGATATTGTGAGACTCAGACAAACTATGTCTAGATTATTATCTCAAACGAGATCAAATACGTTTTAATACCAATCTTTGATGTATCTACTTCATTTTTTTGCATTTTCCTTTAAAAATTTAAATCATAATTCCGAGTAATAGATTATCTATTCAACTTTCCAATAAAGAAAAAATGCTTTTTGCCTCGTTTATCATTTGGCTGCATTATCACTTTAAGAATACAATTTTTAGGCTTGACCTGTGGTGGTGCAGTGAGTGGATAAAGTGTTGATCTGGAACTCTGAGGTCGCCAGTTCAAAACCCTGGGCTTGCCTGGTCAGGGCACATAAGGGAGTTGATGCTTCCTGCTCCTCCTTCCTTCTTTCTCTCCCCTCTCTAAAATGAATGAATGAAAAAATAAACTTACTTTAAAAAACACAATTTTTAATATTTGAATTTCTACTTAGATCACTTAACATTTTGAGACAGTTATCTGAAAAAGTCAAGAAATGTTGCCTTGTGACTAGCTTGAAGTTATGGGACCCTTGGGGGTACCTTTTTCTTCCTATTAAATATGCTGTAGACAGCTTCAGAAATATCAGGTTTATAATTGCTGTACTAAGTCTACTATTATGTTTTTGATTGTTAAACATCCTTTGAAGCAAAGAATGTTTGTGTGGCCAACTTTGAAGCGACACAGAAATGATTTGGGGGGACCTTTTGTGTATCCAGTGGCCATAAGCAAAAACAGATACTTGGTATTATACAAGCTTTATAAACTCGGCTTCATTGAAGGTACTTGTCAAGAAAATGTCTTTAATTATTCCAGATAAAATATTGTCTTGTAAACTTGAGAATTAGTGATGTACATTGGAGGAAACTAGAACTCCCAAGTTACTTCATATTTGTAAAATGAGGCTGTAATACTAAGATGTTATAGAAGGACGCATACTTTGTTCATATTAACAAAAAATGGACTCATTGGTGATTTTAGCACTTGTGTGGGATAAGCTACAGATGGGTATAGAGATAAACTGTAAAGCTTTTAAAGGACCCAAGTGAAATTAAAAATTGGGAGTAATTTTTTTAAGGTAATAATAGAAAAACAAAAGATATTTTCTAGATCTTAGGAAGAGATTCTCTTAATAGTAATTTTACATTTGATTTCAGTTGTATAGATAAAGCCCATAATTAAGAATACTAACAGTCTAATACTAGGTTTTTCGATGTTAAATGGTAGAATTTCAAATTTTCAAAGAATAAATGTGTATGTGTATAGTACTGTAAGGGTATCTTTGGGAGGATTAGAACTAATTATGTAAACTTTCAAATTTGATTCATTTCTGTGAGTCATTATTAAGGGTGTTTATATTTTTGACAAGTAAACTTTTGAGAATATTTACTCCCTATATATTAAAAAGTATGGGAGATTTCAACTGGTAAAATTTTTATGAAGTAGGGTAAAAGTCACCATTCTTTCTAATAAGCAATTTCTGTACAATTTTTCTCAAGGTTTGTTGGCATCCAAAGCTGTTGGGGTGGATGGTGCTGAAAAAAAGGAAGACCGCAAAGAAACGGCTCCAATGCTGGAGCAGGTATGACACGGTAGCATTTGATTGTTTTCAAGGGTCCCAACTGGAATGACCCCGGAGCTCTAATGTCCACGCTATTGAAATTGCCCTTTGGTCAGATATGGGAATAGGAAGCTAATTATTTGATGGCAAATTTTTAACTCTGCCTTCTCCAAGGTATACAAACTACAGACTTCACTCGTGTTTGTTTTCAGTAGACTGGCATTTCAAGCCTTTGTCTCCAACATTCGAAGGCTTGGAGACAGGCATCCCAGGGTATAAGCTTCCAGCTGGACCACCTCTAACTAGCTTACGGAAAGACCCTTACACAAATACTTCTCATTTGTGAGTTAAAACAGGGTTTTTGACATCTAATAAAGCTTCTTTTGTAAGAAGTTTCTTTTATATTGTAACAATTGGTGTTATTAGACTATGTGTTTTATGAATTGATCAATGAGCCATACATTTTTTGCTAGGATGTATATTTTAATAACTACAAAAAAAAAGAATTAAAAAAAATATTAAGGGTCTGTCTTTAAACCACCTAATAAAGGGATTTAAAAGTGAAGGTTGCAGTTGCTAGATTTTGCCTTGGCTGCCTTCAGATTCCCACACCACCTGTACATAATGAACTGTGCATGCTTTTACATTCTCTAAGGGCTTAACTTCTCGGGCACTGGAAGACGATAAGAACACAGTAATAGCCATAACTGGATTTCCTTGGTTCTCCTGTTTTAAAATCTGAGCCTTAATGTAGTTTTAATATATCCTTTTTGTATTATTTTCATTTTCTTTATTAGTAGCCTAATAAAGAAGACGTTAAAATGAGTATCTTTTGCTCTTTTCTATATGCGTTTAAAAAAATACTCCAAATTTAATTGATATTGTATTGAGTTTTTCAGGGTGATTTTAGGCTTGATTTGATAATAATGCATTGTTTTGGTGCCTCCGTTAATGTTGTATTAAGTCAGCGGTCTCTTAAATTGATTCATATGTCAGCAGATCATACCTTCTGGTTTTCTGTGGTCATCAAATGGTTAAGTCTGCCATTATTGTTGGTATATCAACCAAATTTTAAGTGACATTTTTTTACTGTGTATTACTATAGTCAACATCCCAGATATAACATTATTTTGTATTTTCACCACTGTTTATGGTATTCTCAGAATGCAATAAATCAGGGACTTGGGTAATAAAATGTTTCTGGAAAATTCATTACAATGTCAATCTTTCATTATGCACAATCCTACTGAGGTGAATGTGAAAATTACTTATACGTGGCAGTTAGTGTGGAGGGCAATGCCCACTTCAGAGAGAACAGAAATCAACATTTTGAAATTGAGTTCAAAGAAAGAAACAAAGAAAAATTAAGTAACTCGGCTGTTTCTATTTGCATAACTTAAAAAATGTTGAGAGTCCTTGCCAGTTTTGTAACAAAGAGACCAGTAATCATTAATGAAAACGATGTCAATTCTTTTAGATTTTTAAGGGACGTAATGATGTTCCCTTATTTTTTATGTCGTTCAGTTTGATTTCAATGTGAAAATGTTTTAAAACCAAATTCTTAATTTTTATGCTGTTTGCCCTGCTTCAGAGTTAAAAAGCCGAGTTATAAAACTCCTAATTACATGTTAATTGGTATCAATAGAAAAGTAGACTGAAAAGAGAGGTGTTGATTGTCACTAACCTCTTTTTGTCCTAACGAGTAAAAAAATTATGTCACTCATGACATAAACTTTTAACAGGCCTAGAGCCAAAATTTACTGTGCTAATAATGGATTTATTTTATTGACATTAAAAAATTCAAACTCTGTAGTCTTGAACCCCAATTCTCAGATTATTGATTATGGATTACTTAATTGTATTAGGGAATTGTTATGTTATATTTACTTTTGGATAAAAACTGCATTAGATGCATAATTCAGTAAGTTTTTAAAAATGTTAATTTGTCCTTGTTTAGAAGTTAAGCACCTTATCAAGATACTAATTTAAGTTTTAAAACCATGTTTTATAACTTTGTATCTCGAGAGTACTGGATGCTGTAGTGATGTCTCTCACATCTGTGAAGATGAACAATAAAATTGTTTATTTACAAGTAATGGCTCTAATTACTTTTCTGGCAACACCTTTTATGATAAGCTTAGGAATCCTTCCCATTTATGGAGTACTTTTTCAGATGATTAATCTGCATTTATACCCATGTGTAATGAGTAAATTGAAGAGTAGAAACGATGAAAAATAAATGGGACACTTGACACCAGCCTTTTTATGTGGTATGTCCAACATGCCATCTATAGAGCACTCAGAGCCGCCCTGCTTAATGCCAACTCTGCACAGTTTCCCTCGTATTTTACCATCTATAGAGCACTCAGAGCTGCCCTGCTTAATACCAACTCTGCACAGTTTCCCTCGTATTTTACCATCTATAGAGCACTCAGAGCTGCCCTGCTTAATACCAACTCTGCACAGTTTCCCTCGTATTTTAGTGCGAACAGAAAGCTGTGTGGTCCCCAAATAATCTTTCATATTCCAGAGCTCTGCAGACAGCAGGCCTAATGGTCATCCCTCCCAAGACACAGAAGTTAAACGGTTTCTTAAGGACAAGTGCATGTCCTGAGTGC
Organism: Saccopteryx leptura; assembly: GCF_036850995.1. NCBI lineage: Eukaryota > Metazoa > Chordata > Mammalia > Chiroptera > Emballonuridae > Saccopteryx > Saccopteryx leptura. Next base: position 365,283,940 of record NC_089505.1, read on the forward strand.
TAGCGACCTGATTCCTTGTAGGGGCCTATCTTGTGCAGACCTCTAAAAAAGTGTATCTTACGTTTTTACAAGAATATCAGAAATACAGTATAGGCATTCCAACACTATAAACTATAACTCCATCCAATGTGGCTATTCTCTGTTGTCTTTGGACACATTCACAAACGTTTTTACACATGTAGGAAATTTTATTGCCAAATGAAGAACTGACAAAGTTCTAATTTTTTTTTAAAAGTATCAGTTGGCAGGAAGAAGGTAAAAACTTTCATCTAAGAATGCGACGTATTTTGTTTTTAAATCCAATGTTTTTAACTTACACTTGGTTTTACTCCTTGGTTTTTTTCTGTTGTTGTTGCTTGTTTTGTATTGTTTTTAGTCTTTTAACTCGGTACTGCTGGTGGCTTTGATTTCATGATGCACTATGCTTATGAAACCAGCTTTCAGCACTAAAATGAGTTAAAGATGTTTCGTTAATTTGATCATTGTTTTCCTGTTGAGATCTTTCTTTAAAGGGAAACTGTCTACTTAGACTTCTGCATTCAGCTTAATAGAGGAAATTATTTTATAAGAAAACATTTGAAAGTCAAAAGGTTTAAATGTATTTCTCTCATGATCTAAAACATGAAAATGCTGTTTACCTAATTATTATTGTCATTGGTCATTATGACTTCAAAAGAGGTACATTTCAATTTAATACTGAAAATACTTGTTCAGTAAGGTAACATTTTATATTCTGAAAGTATTATTAATACATTCTTTTAAAGCCAAATTTAGACAAAGTTGACAGCATCCCTTTAACGACATCCTATTCAACTTTTAGTTAATAATTTGTGGGGTTCTTTTTGGTTTTTCATTTGTAATAGAAATGTTATATGTTGCTTAACAATGTTTTTGGATACTAAAGTTGCTTAACAGTCAAAATAGAATACAAGAACAAAAATGAAGAAACCAAAATAAAAATATCAATTTTTTATTATTTATTCAGGCGATTTCACCTAAACCTCAAAGTCAGAAAAAAAATGAAGCTGACATTAGCAGTTCTGCCAACACTCAGAAACCTGCACTGTTATCCTCAACTTTGTCTTCAGGGAAGGCTCGCAGCAAGAAATGCAAACATGAATCTGGAGATTCTTCTGGGTGTCTAAAAACCCCTAAATCACCACTTCCCCCAGAATTAATACAAGTCGAGGATTTGACGCTTGTTTCTCAGCTTTCTTCTTCAGTGATAAATAAAACTAGTGAGCACAGATTTTTAAAAAATAGTTACTTATAAGATCCATGAAAACCAGTTTGATTGTAGTTATATTGTCTTTTTATGAAGTTGCTTTTTAAAATTCAGACTTAAGTGGCTTTGGTAGGGAAGACTTGCAACTATTTCAGGGGCAAAAACCAGCTACCTTTCTGACTGATGTCCTATGCAGAGACTGAACTGCGGGTTGAGAACCTTTACCACTTAATACGGGAAATGCCGCTGCAGTTTCATTCTCCTCAACCAATAATCCAAGCACAATGAGAGGCCTGTTTCATTAAAAAAAAACCCAAACAAACAAAAGTCAACATATAAAAATGCCTCCTGGTGGGTATTTTTCCTCCAGTCCTAAAGACTGTTCTTATGGATAGGTGTAGTTACTGTCCCGCTTTCTGTACCCCCTCTGGTTCATTTTATTCATTTTTATTCTAGGATTTAGGATGCAAACTTCAGTCAGCTTTTCATTAATGAAGAAGAATGCGTCCTTGATCTTATTTCTAAAGATGTTACTCTTTCAGTACCACTGCTTGTTCACGAGTTAATTTAGCCTTTTAAAAAATAGGCTTTTGACACAGGTTTGGATAGAGCTATGACAAGATTTGTGTTGACTCCATTTCCCTTATTAGTTTAGTATTCTAAGTTAGAAAAACACGGAAAACAGTTCACCTGGAAAGTCCTTTTACAGCATAAAGACAGTTTTCCTTTGCTATTTGTACAACACATGAATTAGTAAATGAACATGACACGTTTCCTTATGAATTCTTCTGCATCCTCTCTTCCACAATTAAAAATGTTAGCATCGAGAAGACTTTTTTTCAAGAAAATATATTAATCACTTCCTTTTAGTTGCCATATTTTCTACGAAGTCATATTTATCAACTTTTGATCCAGTTTTGGCACTTTTTTTTTTTTTTTTTAATAAATGGGTAGGAAGGATGGGAACAGAAAAGCTCACATTTCCTCGTTACGGCATTGACCACGAAGTAATGTCAGTAGTCACAACAGTGTCACCCGACATTTAAGTATTTTGAAATTGTTTTGTATTTTGGTATTATAACCACAGTGTTGCAGCAACTGAGTTTTATTCTTGTTATTTTAAATTACCACCGTGTTCTTTTAATTTCAATTTTTGTAAAATTTCTTTTAAATACTAAATACCTCTTTAGACCACTTATTTTCTCCTAAATTAATGACTTATTGGCCTTATGTAATCCTGCCTATACTAAATAATCAAACATTTACATGCCACATAGAAAGAAGAAAAACTAGAGGTTGAAAAAAAAGGACAGGAATTTTCAAACTTTTGTGTTACATAGCTAGAAGATGCCTAAATGATTCACCAAGTTAGTTGTTATAAATGAAACAACACACGTGAGGGCAAGAACAGTGTCGTTTTCTTCTAAAATCCTGATTTGCCCGTGAGTAGAACACTTAAAGTTGTTTAATTTTTTTTTTTTTTAATGAATCAGGCCCAGACATATGCTTATGAAAAACATTTGGGGGAACAAGGGTGGGACAAAATTATTTACATTAGTTTTGCTTGGGCCGGTAAAGCAAAGCACTAACTACAATGCATGTCAGATTTTTGTCACCTATGCCCCTGCCTTTATTTTTTTCTCCCTTAGATTTTCTAGATTTGTAATGTAGCAAAAGGGACTATATATATATTAATCTTTGGCTATACAGAGACTAGTTTCCCAAAGGAAAAATGGCCACTAACACAATGATCTGCAATTAGAGAATTAACTGTAGCCTGTCACGTGGGGAAACTATCTGAAATTAATGTTCCATGTTATTTTCTTCTGGTTCTAGTAGGCTTTGCTTTTAAAGTTCTGATTAACTCTTTGTGAATGAGGGCAGTTTTTGCCTTTGATTACTTTTGGAACATGCCATTCCTTGTGGATACCATACAACATCAGAGGGCAGTATTTAAATCATTTTTCCCATTTATCTCCTTAAATATTATAAGATGACCCCGGAATGTATCTGCTTCGTGAACATTGAAGATCTTTTTCTAGGTCCTCCACAGCCTGTGAACCCCCCTAGACCTTTCAAGCATAGCGAGCGGAGAAGAAGATCTCAGCGTTTAGCCACCTTGCCCATGCCTGATGACTCTGTAGAAAAGGTTTCTCCTCTCTCTCCAGCCACTGATGGGAAAGTATTCTCCATCAGTTCTCAAAATCAGCACGAGTCTTCAGGACCAGAGGGTAATGTATATTGATTTCCTATAGACCCACACATAAAAGAAGATAAGGAAAGTGCTAAGAGACAAAGACTATTAAGATATTATGAAATTTCTGCTCTTCCCTTATAGCTTTTGGATTTGTAAACACTTCATTCATTCTACAAAGAGTTACTAAGAGCTGCTTTGTGCCAGGCTCCGTTTAGCCTATGTAACATTTAAGTCCACATGGGTACTACTGAGCCAGTTAATGTTAATATATTACATTCTTTATTTTGTGTAGTGCCTGATGTTGCACATTTGTCACTTGAGAAGCTGGGACCCTGTCTCCCTCTTGACTTAAGTCGTGGTTTGGAAGTTACAGCACTGCTAGCCCCAGATCCCTCTTACCATAACGAGTGTCCCAGGGCAGAAAAGGAAGATACACAGATGCTTACAAATCCTTCTTCCAAAGCAGTAACTGATGGAAGAGGAGCTCCAACAGCAGCAGGTAAAAAAGGCTCACCTTACAAGTAGCTAGGCTTGCATTTATAGGCTGTAGACATTTTGATGTATAACTAAGTAATTTTAATATGTAATTCCTCTTCAAAAATACTTTTATGTAACATCTGTGGGAGACAGGGTTTCTCTGTCTTTTTAAAGTTCTTTTGTGCCATCATTTGCTGTCAAATGTCCGGGATATACATACTAATTACTTTGTCCCTTTACCTCTTTCTTTGCTTCCTTCCTCCTTCCTTCTTTCGTTCCTTGCTTCCTTCTTTCTTTCCTTCTTCCCTCCCTCCATCCCTCCTCTAATTTTTAAGTTTAAAAACAATTTTCAATTACAGTTGATATTCAGTATTATATTAGCTTCAAGTGTACAGAATAGGGTTAGACATTTACATAACTTACAAAGTGAGCCCCTTGTATGTGTAGTACTCACCTGGCACTGTGCACAGATATTACAGTATTATTGACTGTATCCACTGTGCTTCACATCCCCCTGTTTTTTAATTGCCAATTTGTACTTCTTAATCCCTTTTTTCACCCTTTCCCCAAAGACCCTCCCACCTGGCAACCATCAGTTTGTTCTCTTTGTGTGTGTATTTTCATATTTTTTGTTTTTTAGACTTCTGCATATAAGTGAAACCATATGGTATTTGTCTTTGCCTGATTTATTTCACTTTGCATAATACCCTCTAGGTCTATTGATGTCGTGAATGGTAAGATGTTACAATGGCTGAGTAATGCCCCGTTGTCCATGTACACCGCCCTCTCTTCAGTCATCCGTCAGTGGACTCGTGGGGCTTGCTTTCCTACTCATTCAGCCACCCAGAAATGTCTTTTGACTGGAGCATTTGATGCATTTGCATTTAAGTATTTTTGATAAGTTTGTAGTTATTTCCATTTTTTTATTTATAATTTTTATCTGTTTTTTCCTTCTTAAGGAAGGAAGTCACTTTAACATTTCTGGTAGTACTGGTTTGGTGATGATGAACTCCATTAGTATTTCCCTGTCTGGGAAGCTCTTTACCTTTCCTTGAACTCTAAAACCTAGCTTTGCTGAGTAGAGTACCTCGGTTGTAGGTCCTTGCTTTTCATCACTTTGAACATGTATTTTGTGTCCATCCCTTCTGCCCTGCAAAGCATCTGTAGAGAAATCAGTTGACAGCATTATGGGAGCTCCCTGGTAGGTCACTAACTTTCTCTTGCTGCTGTTGAACCTCTGGCATTTTAATGAGCTGTGTCCTGGTGGGTGCAATGATGCAGACTCCTGGGCACCTGGGCCGAGTGCTCCATGGTGTTCTTTGTGTGGGTTGTGTGTCCCTTCCTGCTGTCCTTGCGCCTTGATAGCTGTTGGCATGTCAGTGGGTGGGACTGGCCCTCAGATGACTGGCTGGGAGGGCTGCCTGTGACTACAGGTGACAGGTTGGTGTGCGAGGGCTCCACTCCATGGAGTCACTTCAGCAGGACTCCGGTGCCTGGTGAGTCTACCCTTTGGGCGTGTCCCTTGTGGAGCTAAATGGGTGGTGCTCTGAAGCCCGTCACTGGGTGTGTTGGTTCTGGGTCTCTGGGGAGGTGCTATCGAGCAGGCCCCTGGTCAGCTGCTGCCTGTGGTGTACCCTAGCCACCTGGTAGGAGCTACGAATTGATCTGAGGTTAGTAGCTGCCTATACTGGGCTTGGAGGCGTCTGGGAGAGGCCAGCCGTGCTGTGAACTGAGGCTGGCTGCCAGTAGTGTTGGGCTTGGGGCCACTGAGCAAGAAGCATACAGGGCATGCTGAGGCTGGCTGCTGCTTGACTGGGCTTTGTGGACCTTTCAGAGATTTTAGGGAAGGGTAAGCATGGGCCAAGGCCAGCTGCTTGCTTGTAACAGCTGCCGAAAGAGGTTCCGGCCTGCACGTTAGTGGAGTGGGGTGGGGTGGGGTGGGGTGGGGTGGCGTGGGTTCTCAGGGAATCCCAGGGTGGGGTGAGTTGGATGGATACTCAGATTTGACTTCTGTGTCTACCAGCTGGGTTGCGAGAGGGCTCAGCAAAGAACAAAATGGCGGAGAAAGCTGCCCCTCTCGCCCTGCCCTGAAGCCAGACAGTTCAGTTCTTCTCCATGTGTCCCGGCACTTTTCCGGCTGCTGCCCAGTCCTGAGGAGCCCACATTGTGGGCTTCTGTCAGCCAGAAAGTCCTGTGCGGGCCCTTTAAGAACAGTGCCTGGGACCCCAGCAGTCCTCCCTCCGACTCCTGACCGAATCCCTGTGGATTTTCATAGCCAGGTGTTGTAGAGACTTCCCAGCACTGGGACCCTCGGCAAGGGAGCTCGGTGTGGGTCTGGGCACCCTGGCTCCCAAGAGGGGACCCTCCGCAAACCAGATATGCCTCCCGATTTCTAACGCCACCGATGGGTGTGGGGCGAGCACCCTACCTCCGCCTCTATTACCTGTGTCCATGTGGCTTCTTTAAATCCGCAGTAATAGGACTTCTGTTCAGCCATAAGGTGGTTCTCGAAGGTGGTCGTTCTATAATTTAGTTGTAATTTTGATGTGGCCTTGGGAGGAAGTGAGTGCGCATTTTCTGGCTCCTCCGTCTTGACCGGAAGTCCCCTCCCGGCTTCTTTCTCACATCCTGTTTTTACTAAAGAGGAGTTACTCGAGTTCAATATCGTTACCGAAGTTTTTGGTTTTGAAACCAGGAAATACTTTGGGGGATCAATAATTATGTTTAAGGATTTTAATAAAATTTAATATTTAAGAAACACTTAACTTAAATTTAACTATATACCTGTATTTTAAGTATAATCCCATATTTTGAGGCAAAATCTCTCAAATTTAAATTTAATTCATTAGTGTTATTTTGGTAGTCTAATACTTAAAATCAGCCATGTTCAACACATTTTGGGGATGATTTTATGATAATTATTTTAATCTGAAAGCATTTAGAGGTTTTATCAAGTAGATACTTTAACAGAATTTATATTTCCTTATAAACTTGTATTTCTAATTTATATTTCCTTTATAAGGTTACATTTTTTTAATGTATATTTTTTATTAAATTTTAACCTCTACTAAGGAGTACATATAATAAAAAGAAGGCAGGTACTGGTTTTAAATGCTTTTCCAGTAAATTACTAACTTGGAATTAGACAGATGAAGGAGTTCTGTTGAGTCAGTTCTGAAATGGAGAAAAACATAAACTTTTTTGATTTACAACCAAGAACATTGGGGATAATTGTTTTAATAGAATCTTCCCTGAAATCACCTATCAGCTCCTTGGATGAAGAATCAACTAGAGCTTGCTTTTTTCTGGTGATGGTATACATTTTAAAAAAAGAAACATCTTGTAGATTACTGTCTTTAGATACTGTCTTTTTAGAATATCTTTACATTCTTACTCTGTCTTTCGAAGTAAAAATGTAATTAATATTAAATATATAGTTTTCTATAATTTCATTTTATTAATAAAGATTAAAGTTATTTTGTTTATAATAGTTTTTCCATACCTTATTTTAACAAAGCGGTGCCCAAATTTGAAGATTTGTAAGTTTTGAAACATGTCTTGTCATTTCTCAAATCCTGCTGTCTTTTGATTCTTACTCTAAGCCCCTCTTATGCTAGGGTAGTTAATTTTGCTTTCCCCTTTCCCACAAGAAAGTCCCACAAGAATTACCGTTGACCCTTGGAGGTAGTTTTCATGTTGAAGGTCTCCTTCAATTCTTTCCCAATCGGGAATTTGTTGCTGGGCTGAATATATGAAAAATATTTTAAAGTTATAATGTTCTGTGTCCATTGGGAAGATTATTTTTAAATGAACATTTGAAAATGTATTTTCTTTAAATATGAATAGTAGTAATAAGCCTGAAAGGTCCATTTATTAGAGGTTTGAACACAATCACAATATTCGGATCCTGGCTGGGAGGAATTCTAATTTATTTGTTACCCTTTTCATCTTTTATTTTTTGAGGGAAGTAACAGAATTCAGGTGATAACTTAATCGGATCTCTTTTTATTAAAATCCTATGAGCCTGTGTGATTTGCATGGAAACCTCAGTGATCTGCATGCCTTTGCATGCTTTCCTCTCAGGGTTTTTATCTACTGTGTCTCAATTGTTTTTGCAGTGTATGTTGGACTTCCATTTTCTTGCAAGTTGTTTGCCATCTAGAGTCAAAGTCCCAGGTGTTTTGTTTCTGCTTTTTCTAAAGTGTTGCTTATTTGATTGGTTGATTTTCCATAATAATTATAAAAGTAAATTTTGTTACTATTAAATTTTAAAACATTTGTTAAAAGCATTATTTACCAGAACTTGCATTAAAGACAGTTTCTGGGGTATTTCTCCTCTCCTCTCACTTAAAAAAGAAAAAAAAAAGAAACTTGTGTTTTAGAATGAGGAGGATGTTAGTCATTACCTGTGAAAAATTTTTACAGAGTTGGATTTTTACTTCTTTGTGGTTTACAGTGTGCCTGCTGCCCCATTTAGAGGTCATGGTAAGGGATTGAGGGGATATGCAAATTACCCAGTTATTAGATACACCTCTTTACAGGGTAAGATTTACTGTTAGTTGTTTTTCCGGTAGAGGTAATGAGTTTGCACTAATTCTTCTATATTCTTCCACTGGGAAGCAGGTGACATTATGACTAAGCAAGGTTAAGGATGCTATGGCTGCCCACGTGACCAAAATGTCATTGGTATCCTTATAAAAACTGATCCACTGTTGTCATTTTATTATCCGAATGCCTTATCTGACAGAGCCAACCTGTTTTAGAAAAGGAGAGGACTCAGTTCTGTCATTGTTAGCTTTCAGATGGAGTCCTGTTCCCATCTGGGAATAGTGTACTATCTTCTTACCTAGCCTTACTTGTCTACTGAATATGTGTGTAACAGACTCTTCACTACGAAAACCTCTTGAAGGCGTTGGAAGATCTGGGAGCTCAATGTATGGTAGGGTGAGCCAGTATCACAGAGGGACAGTTGGGCACTTCTCCCTTGTGCCCTGACTGGGAATTGAACCCGGGACATCCACATGCCAGGCGGACGCTCTACCACTGAGCCATCTGGCCAGACCCATGTGTGTGTGTTTTTTTAAGTCTTGCCATTGTTGTATATACGAACACTTATTTTAAGCTTCTTATTTGTGTAAAATATTGACAATCCTTTTTCAGTCTCCAGTTTTAGTTTTGAAATTTTATCAACTAAGAAATATGAATGGTCTGACCTGTGGTGGCACAGTGGATAAGGCTTGACCTGGAATGCTGAGGTTGCTGGTTCATATGCCCTGTCAAGGCTTGTATGGGAGTTGATGTTTTCTGCTCCTTCCCCCTCTCCCCTCTCTCTCGCTCTCTCTCTCTCTTTCTCTCTTTCTCTCTGTCTCTTTCCCCGCTCTAAAATGAATAATTAAAAAAAGAAGAAATGCAAATGTTGAGGTGAACAGAATCTGGAACCGAAAGCACCCTTGGAATGATGGGATCTGGTCTGGCACACGGACCTGTGTTCCCGTGTTCCGCAGTGCTTCCTGCCCTTTTCCTTGTCTTCCAAGTGTCTGAGGGATCCCACACCGTCCAGTCCATACAGGCAGCCCAGTAAAGCGGTTCCTTTCCTTTGAATCAGCCCAGGGGAAGCCGGCTGCGCTCCACCCTTCACCTTGGAGTCAGTGCTGCAGACAGTAGGGACCCACCAGGTGCTGATCAGGATCAAATGCTGCTTCTGAGTGTTTCGGTGCGATCCCTGAGGCTTTAGAAAGCACAGTTCTCATGGCTTACAGTATAAGTCCCTTGTCATCTTTAAGAAAATTGCATTAGCCTGACGGACGGTGGCCTAGTGGATAGAGCAATGACCTTGGATGCTGAGATCCTCATTGAGACCTTGAGGTAATCAGCTTGAGTTTGGGCTTGTTGCTTTGAGCCTGGGATCATTGACACAATCCCAAGGTCGCTGGCTTGAGCACGAGGTCATTGTCTCGGCTTGAGCCCCCTGGTCAAGGCATGTATTAAAAGCAATGAACAACTAAAGTGAAGCAACTATGAGTTGATGCTTATCATTTCTCTCCTCCCTCTTTCTAAAATCAATTTAAAAATTACATCAAAGTTGTAGAATTTTCATGGTGCAGTTATTAGTAATCAGGAAACAGTAATTAGTAAAAGGAAGTGATACATACTGGCAGTCTTGATAATAAAATTTAATTGTATTTCTTTTTGCACTGATGTCCCTTTTATTTTTTGTCTTGGAGATTGTCAATATTTTTACTTAATATGAAACTTATTAGAGCTTTATTAACTTAATTCAGGTTGAGTGGTATTTCTATATTTTTATTTTGTTTAAATTAAATTATATAAAATATTTGAAGATGAGAAAATGCTAGCTCTGATACTGTATTGAAATGATTTGAAAATTGAAGAACTTATTGTAAATGGTGATATAAAAGCATAATTTAGTGGACTGAAATTCTATTTTAAATGTAGTATAGTATTTTTCTTAGATTACTGTAGGTGCATGTAAGATACTCGCATTGAGAATGGTTGAATATGAGTTGAGCAGCTTGGTTAAATGTACGTGTGTCAGCTACACAATTACTGAGGTGCACTATTGGTTTAAAAATATATTTTGAACAATTAGTAATATCTAAATGTCATTTAGGTTGAATATTTTTATGTCTCAATAAAGATAAAAAATGTGTAGATAAAGACCAAAAATAATTTGCAAAATAATTCTGGTTTGGCTTTTATTATTAAATTAATACCACTGATGGTGTTCAGAGGTACAAGCTTGTTTTAGGCAACAGAGATTAAATAGTAGATCAGAAATCTTACGCAGGTTGTTGAAAACTAGTATACTTTAATAAGATGTTTAGTATTTGATTTGGATGACCTGAATAGCGTTTATGTCTTAACTATCAGAAGAAATGTTGCGTGGACCCACTACCTGGTTCATGTCAGCATCTTTCAGATTGCCAAAGACTGTGATGCCACAGTCGGTCTTTACTGAGGGCCTAGTCCATTTAGCTTATAATTTATATATATTTATATATATTATGTATATATAATTCTAGAAATGTAGTTTCAAATTATTACCCCATCACAAAGGAGAAAGTGAAAAAAAGCACTTCTTATTTATCAGACACTGGTCTACACATTGCATATGTGGACACATACTGTCCTGATAACAACACAGAGTAGACAGCCCCATTCCCATGGGGCAGATAAGGACGCAGAAATGCAGAGACATATAATGGATTACTCAAGGCCATACAGCTCATACATGGCGGAACCAGGATTGTAATCTGGTAATGTGAAGGAACAAAAATCATCCTTAATTTACTAGTGTTGTGAAGTAAGAAATCCCACGGCTCTGTTACTACCTCAGGCAATAAAATAATGGAGACCTTGGGAAAAAGAGTCTTACGTAGTGTTTGTGATCAATTGTAATTTAAAACATTGTTCCAAAAAAAACACAAAAACATTGTTCCCTACTTTGTAACCCTTTCTGACTAAACATACATATTTTCCCCCTAAACCTGCAGGAGTATTGAAAACAGAAAAAAAAGTGAAATTGGAAGAAAAAAGCTCAACAGCATTTGGTATGAACAGAACGTAATCTTTAAGCAAAAGCCTGTAGATGACTTGGCAGTGGGAGGACGTAGTCTCTTTCCTTTTGACCGGCACTGCTCCTTCCGGTGCCAGCGGTGCCCGAGTGTGTCAGTGTCACCTCCAGACCAGTGGCTCCGAGTGCCTGTCTTTATAGCAGTATATGTATTTCTGTCAATGGCGTTTAAGGCTTTCTCTGAGAACAGTGTGTTTTTAAACATTTTAAAAATCATGGCTATTTAACAGTAAGCTGCCATTTAATATTGTTGAGACTGAGAATGGATGATAAAATAGTCATTTTTCTTAGACTGTCTTCTTTAACTGTATTAAAAAGTTGCTAAGTTTTCTGCTATCACTTCTAGTGTATGTGTTATAATGCCTAAAAATTTTGGAATATTGGATGACAGTCTTAAACGTTATACCGATTAGCTAACTGGAGTTTGAGCCTCTGAGAGCTGATTAAAAATGGGTGATGAATTGTAGGCTGATCCATCTCTGAAGAGTTAAATATATGTGATGGATTAATTTTAAATAAAGTATTCTAGGATACTGCTTTAACATCCATTTATTTTTTTAAGTACATATGATTGGGAAAAAGGAATATTTTTAAATTTTGGTAAAAAGTGTTTAATGAAATAAGTTTCTTTTCATTAGTCTTCATTCTTATACACACTGGGAGAGTATTGAAAGACTGAAGGAATTATTTATGGGTTGATTTAATCTCTTATCTTTCCAAAGAAAAAAGATGATCAAGTTTTTTCTTCAATCTCCTAATATATATTTATTAAGTTATAGATGGAAATGCTGAGTCTCCTCAGACAGGGCTTAAATAACGGAGCTGATTTCTTGCCACATCAGGAAGCTGAGTTATATTACTCATTTAAAGATTTTAACTACTGTCTGTGTTAACTTGAAGGTGTCAGGAGTTGGGATTTCTCAACACTGCTAAGGAAGACCCCTCTTATAGTCCAATAAGCTAGTCAGGAGTTCCAGACTCATGACAGGAACAGTTTAATTGAACCCGTCCACTCTGGGCAGGTGACTGCAATAGCTGATTAAAACATAATGCTGCTTGAGGTTAATGGCAAAGGAACCGGTCGGGCTCAGTCACGGCACTGACTCACTCCCTTCTGTCGTTTAGGGAAGAGAAAGGAAAAGGACAGAGAGAGAAAGGAGAAGAGAGACAAAGATCACTACAAACCGAAGCAGAAGAAGAAGAAGAAAAAGAAAAAGAAATCTAAGCAGCATGGTATGTGAAAATGGTGGTTCTTATTTATTTACTTATTTATCTTGATTTAAGATTTTTTTTTTTTTATCTTTCTTTACTTCTTTTACCAAAATGGAGGTAGGGCAAGATCCCACATTGATGAGAACTGAGAAGTTCCTGTACCTTTCCTTTGTCTTGCTAATTTTGAAAATGTGGGAATCTCTTTTACTAGGTCTATATATTAAGGGGGCTATAAAATTAATTTTTGCAATGATTGGAGACTTTCTTTTCTAGTCTTAGGTAGACTAAATGCCTGACCAAACAGTCTTCCGTGGACTAAAGGGATTCATCTCAATCTAGGATTTTATAGCGCCTTTAATCAGTTTTCAGAAAAACCTGAGAAAATCAAATAATGGCCTATCACAGACCTAGGAACTGGTAACAATAGGAGGATTATTTCAGGGACCACTAAGACAGAAATCCTCGAGCGTAAGTGAACTTGACTAAGATCATTGGGTCTCCATCTTCACGCAGCAGCAGGGTGGTTCCATCTTTCACGAATTCGGACGAGATTTCTGGCGGACTGGTCCGCAGACTGGTGGTTGACAACACTGGCCTGTCAGATAGCCTGTCTCTAAAGGCTGTCTGACTCCTGGACTTCAGCAGAAGGAACATGATGACAAAGCGAAGGGTGGAGATGCCAGACGGAGGGATGAGCAAAGACGGTGCTCGTCAGTACAGGGACACAGCCGACCGCTGACTGGGAGCCCGTCTCCTCTGTGAGGAAACAACACCGGGGCAGAGAACACGTTATAATAATAGCTTATAAATTGAGATTTTGGAAGAGTAAAATAAATTCATTGCTAAATAAGTCTGTCTGTATTTTAGAATTTCTAACATGTAAACTTAAAGAGTAGAAACATAGGATATGATTTCCAAAAGGTGGAGAGGGGATGTAATACAAAAACATCCAAAAGGAGACAATGAGGAAAAAACAGAAAAGAAGAAAAATATAAATTGCAAAATAAGATATTGGAAACAAATCCAGATATATCAGTAATTATAACCATATGAGAGAGATTATAATGGATTTTAAAGGTCCAGTTATACGTTATTTTTAAGAGACAAAGCTAAATATAAGGATAGAGATGAGCGAGCAATATGGAAAATAAAAGTATGGAAGAAAGTATGGTGAGCAGATGCTAACCAAGGCATCTTTGAAAGCTGAGCGTGTGAGCTCAGATCTTGATGCAGCACTTAGAGCCAGGTGACTTTGGACACGTTACTCAAAATTCTGTAAATCTTGCTTTTCTCACTTCTCAAATGGTAATGATAGTTTCTACTTTGTAGATTTATTGTTCAGGTTCGGTAAGGTCATTGTTGTCAAGTACTTAACACAGTCCCCAGCTAGCACAGGACTGCCCTCTCCATGTCTGTGTCTGAATAGCGTGGTGTTTCTGGGTGGCCCCAGTCCTGACCGACAGGGGCGGTGCGGGAGGGGAAGCCCGGGGATTGCTTCTAACAGTCTTTCCAGTTTGTGTGCACTGTAAATGTTGAGATCCACTGACAGTACTTTCCGGTAAGAATGAGGCTTCTGTAGTCAGGCCGTGTGGGTTTCAATGTTGGCTTTGCCCTTAGTAGCTATCTATTCTTGGGCAATTGACTTAACTTTCTCTCCTCCATTCTCTAATTTGTAAGATGTTGCTCCCTTCCTGGTCAGTTGTGAAGATGAAAAGAGTTAATAGCCCTGGCTGGTTGGCTCAGCAGTAGAGCGTCGGCCTGGAGTGCAGGGGACCCGGGTTCGAATCCCGGCCAGGGCACATAGGAGAAGCGCCCATTTGCTTCTCCACCCCCCCCCCTTCCTCTCTGTCTCTCTCTTCCCCTCCCGCAGCCAAGGCTCCATTGGAGCAAAGATGGCCCGGGCGCTGGGGATGGCTCCTTGGCCCCTGCCCCAGGCGCTAGAGTGGCTCTGGTCGCGGCAGAGCGATGCCCCGGAGGGGTAGAGCATCGCCCCCTGGTGGGCAGAGCGTCGCCCCCCTGGTGGGCGTGCCGGGTGGATCCCGGTCGGGCGCATGCGGGAGTCTGTCTGACTGTCTCTCCCCGTTTCCAGCTTCAGAAAAATACAAAAAAAAAAAAAAAGGGTTAATAAACTTACAGCAAAATGGGTTTGAAGAGTGGATTTGGGCTTGTGGCATGGCCTCCTCTCCCTTACAGACCCTGAGCAACTTTTTGTTGCATTCAGGATGAAACTTAAACAAAACAAGCCGTGAACCTGATCTGGCTCCGCTCACTGCAGCCTCATTCCCCGCCTGCACTCCCGGTGCCCCAGCCAGTCCCATCCTCTGTTGGGGCCTTGTCCCCTCTGCTTGGAGCCTTCCCACGCCTGGGAGTCAGACCTCTGGCCTTTGTCCCCTCTCCACACCCCACTGTCCTGTAGGCTGGCTGCAGGTGACCTCTCCCCTCTGTCCATCTGTCCAACTCATTCCAGGCTGAGGAGGACAGAACTCAGGACTTTATTTCAGGACCAATTTTATTCAGAAGTTTTTTGCTGAATAATTTATTGATCAAATTATCACTACTATTGACATGCTATACATCATGAGAATATCTTTACAAACTGCAAAAGAAGTCATTGCACATTTCCTGCAGACATAACTGTCATTATAATAAAGAGGAAATGTAAAAATAATTATTTTTCACTCGACTACTCAACAAGAATGTATTACCAGTTAGAAAATGGTGATCTCTGCTACATCTCTGCTGTCTGGGTTATACTTCCCAGGTGTTCTTGCCACACCCAGTTAATTAGATGCGTAACCATCTCGCTGCTCATGGATGACAAGAGAAAGTGGTGGCTGGTTATTTTATGTATCCTGAAGCATGACTTTCGCATTATTTTTGTAGTGACTGTTCTTGATTACTGACACTGTATTAATATTTTTTGTGTGTCTTATATTGTAGACTATTCAGACTATGAAGACAGTTCTCTAGAGTTTTTGGAAAGGTGCTGTTCTCCACTGACTCGATCATCTGGGACTTCTCTGGCTCTGCGAAGCATGTTTACGGAGAAAAATACAACTTACCAGTACCCACGGGCAATTCTGTCAGTGGATCTTAGTGGTGAAAGTATGTGTAACTATGTAATGCTTAAAACAAGTCTTAAGAGTCTTTCATGTAGAACTGTGGATAAAACATACTTTCCTGAGGACCTGTCTGAGCACAGGGCACACCATTTGCACCATTTGAAAAGTTATTCTATAAACTAGTAGAATAACTAGTGGAAATGTCAGCATTAGAACTTTGAGCTACTTTTTAATTTATATAAAGTAACATTGGCTTTATACTTAGTTATAGGACAGATGATAGGAAAAAACTATTAGCTTTTGCTATATTTGGTTTTCATAGGTGTTTTTACATATATTTTCATTTTCTTTCTACCAACTTATAAAGTAGATATTCTTTTCCACATCACATAGATAAAACAAGCAGAGACTTAGAAGTTAAGTAACTTTTTGGGCTAGGTAATGAATGTTATAATTAAAACTCAAACCAAAGTCGATTCTAACTCCTAAGATAATGCTTTTTCTCAAATATTTCTTACTCTTAAAAATGGACTTTGCATTCTTGAACACACATACATTCATAACCAAAGGTTTAGGAACGTGGTCAATGACTTGAGCATAGTCAGGTGCTAGGCACTCGTACATAGCCGTAGGCACCGCTCAGTGGGCGTAGGCACCGCACGTGGGCGCAGGCACCGCTCTGTGGGTGTAGGCACTGGTATGTGGGCGTGGGTGTAGGCACCCGCACGTGGGCGTAGGCACCGCTCTGTGGGCGTAGGCACCCGCACGTGGGCGCAGGCACCGCTCTGTGGGTGTAGGCACTGGTATGTGGGCGTAGGTGTAGGCACCGCTCCGGGGATGCAGGCACCTGCACGTGGGCGTAGGCACCGCTCTGTGGGCGTAGGCACCCGCACGTGGGCGTAGGCACCGCTCTGTGGGCGTAGGCACCGCTCCGGGGATGCAGGCACCCGCACGTGGGCGTAGGCACCGACCGGTCCGGGGATGTAGGCACCCGCACGTGGGCGTAGGTACCCATATGCGGGCGGAGGGCCACGTCAGGAGGTGAAGGAGCCCCGGAGTCAGCTCTCAGCCTTTCCTCCTAGCCCTGGCCGTGGGTGATGCTAACGGCCTCCCGGTGTTCTCGGGGGAGCAGGGACTCCCAGCTCTGTGCGGGGGCGGCAGTGGCAGAGTGGGAACTGAGGGCGGGGTGAGGAGGGGGCGGGTCTCGGTCTCACGGGACCTTAGTGTTCTCTGCTCTGCTCCCAGAGCACAGGCTGTGTGCTTGTGCGCTGCCACTGCCTGCTCTCAGCCAGAACTGACCCCTCTCGCCCACAGGGGACGACAGCACACTCTTTCCATTACCCTCAGACAAGCACACAGCATGCTGGAGATTTTTCCTTGAAAAAAGAACTGGGGCCCTGGCTGGTTGGCTCAGTGGTAGAGCGTCGGCCTGGCGTGAGGGAGTCCCAGGTTCTATTCCTGGCCAGGTCACACAGGAGAAGCGCCCATCTGCTTCTCCACCCCTCCCCCTCTCCTTCCTCTCTGTCTCTCTCTTCCCCTCCCGCAGCCAAGGCTCCATTGGAGCAAAGTTGGCCCGGGTGCTGAGGATGGCTCTGTGGCCTCGGCCTCAGGCGCTAGAATGGCTCTGATTGCACCAGAGCGATGCCCCAGGTGGGCAGAACATCGCCCCCTGGTGGGCGTGCCGGGTGGATCCCGGTTGGGTGCATGTGGGAGTCTGTCTGACTGCCTCCCGGATTCCAACTTCGGAAAAATATGAAAAAAAAAAAAAAAACTGGAAGGAGGAGGATTAGGACAAGTCCTGCTTCCACTCCCCTCTTTTCCCATTTACAAATACAAACTTGAAACCTGGCTTTTAAATCAAGTTGCAGATAGTGGTCCTCCATGTGATGTAATTTTTAGAATATGCTTACAAATTTTTAAAGATTTTTATCAAAATGAAATTTAAAAATCCCGAGGGGGACTCATCCCAGTTTCAGAAATGCTGGTGGAGCCCGTGACACAGGCTTCGGAGCCACAGCGCGGTGTGCATTGGCGCCCTCACAGGCCGCGTCGCTCACGCGGTTATGTGTCTTGGCACTGACTGTGTTTGGTGTCTGGCCTGGCGCGCGTGACCTGAGATGTTAAGTGCAGTGGCAGCAGTTGATACTGATACTGTTAGGAATAACAGTATTGTACTAGACCCCGGGGGAGCCCCTTCCCCTCTCTGAAGTGCTGTTAGGGCGCACATACTGAAACCTGTTCTCTCTACAAAGGGGACCACAGGGGTAACATTTGGGAAAGCACGTGGAACCTATGCAGATTTAAATTACTACTGTTAACCTTAACCATAACCACTGAACTCCAAGATGAGGACATACTTCCCAAGTTACCTGTAACAGTGTGTACTTTAAGATGTAAAGCAATCGTAATTACCTAGACTTCAAAAATCATTTATTTCTTTGTCCAGAGGAAAAAATCTCCCATTTGTTTGCCCTCACTTGCTAAATAATCACTACCATAGTGCCTTTCTGTCTGGAAAGGAACAGAAAAATGGAAAAATATGAGTATACTTTTATGTATATTCCAGACTTAACAGATGTGGAATTCCTAGATGATTCTTCAACAGAGAGCCTGCTTCTAAGTGGGGATGAGTACAATCAGGACTTTGATTCAACCAACTTTGAGGAATCGCAGGATGAAGACGATGCTCTTAATGAAATCGTGAGATGCATCTGTGAGATGGATGAGGAGAACGGCTTCATGATCCAGGTACGCTGCCTGCCCTGGCGCAGGGACTTAGTGACTTCAGGTGCTCTCTGAGGACAGCAGGCTTCTGTTTTCTCTTTTTAGTCACTGCCCCATTGAGGTGGAGGTCTCTAACTTATTACTATTATTTTTATTATTATTAATGAGAGGACAGGAGACGGAAAGACAGACTCCTGTGTGAGCCCCAACCGAGATCCACCCGGCAACCCCCTGCTGGCGATGCTCTGCCCATCTAGAGCCTTTGCTTGGCAATTGAGCTATTTTTAGCACCTGAGGTGGAGGCGCCACAAAGCCATCATTAGTACCTGGAGCCAACTCACTCAAACCAATTGAGCCATGGCTATGGGAGAGGGAGAAAGAGAGAGAGAGAAGAGGGAGAGGGGTAGAGAAAGCAGATGGTCACTTCTCCTGTGTGTCCTAACCGGCAATCGAACCCAGGACATCCACACACTGAGCTGATGCTATACCACTGTGCCAACCAGCCAGGGCCCTCGAACTTATGATATTTACAATGCCAGTAGTAATGACTGGCAAATCTCTTCATCAAAGAAATAGACTTTCCTTATTTGATGGGCACTCTCCCATTGTTTGGATGTTTAGTTTGAGGCCTTTAAGCTGAAATTCATTGTAAGAGCTATTAAGATGGGTAAGCGTCCATGCTGATGGGTAGACCATAGTACTTCTCTTACTGGTTTGTATCCCTGTTATAATAATTCATTATTATTATGCAGTCACCCTTCAACACAGCTATGGGAACATAGACATTCCCACTATTCTCAAAGATGAAAGGAAAGTGCTGTTGTAGGGTTAACCATTACAAACAGCATCTCTCTGTAGAAAGAGTGTCTTTAAGAAAAAAGGGAAGCATAACACATATTTTGTGATGACATTTGGAGGATTGGAGATGTTAAAGGAATGGAAAATAGTAATCTCCTTGATCACCCCTTTTCAATAGTTTTCTCTAATAAGGGAACTAGAGATGTACAGGTTGCACTTGAAGAGGTTCTTGTTTCAGGGTCTGCTGCAAATTTCCCTTTTTTTAAAAAAAATTCTGGGGAGGAGAGTAGAGAGGGTCAAATATATGGTGACAAAAATGATTTGACTTTGGCTGATGGGCACACAATGCAATCAACAGTTCAAATGCTATAGAGATGTTCACCTGAAACCTATGTGTTCTTAGGGACCAGTGTCACCCCATTAACTTTAATTTCTAAATAAGTAATACATACTTTTTTAAAATTCTGCCTTTAATAAGCTGTCTTTAAGAGTTTTAAACATCTATTTGCCTAAAAATTAGTGGGAAATAGATGAAATAGTTTTATGACATTTTTATGAATCAAGTAATTTATTAAAGCACATTTTAATTGGTGCACCAAGAGGAAGTTCCCGAAATAGCTAACTGTTTCAGGAAAAACATTCCCCTTCAAGTCCTCACTTGCTTTGGTTGTGTAGAGGGGACCGAGGGAGGGAGGGAGCTGGTGCGTGCGTGCCTGCTTGCTTGCCTGCTGTGCGTGCCTGTGGCTCGGCAGTGATGGTGCCCCTCTGTCCTCAGTGTGACGAGTGTCTGTGCTGGCAGCACAGCGTGTGCCTGGGGCTGCTGGAGGAGAGCATCCCGGAGCAGTACACCTGCTACGTCTGCCGAGACCCGCCCGGTAAGCCCCCCCACCACCACTGGGCGCGCCAGGCAAGATGCCAGCTGTGTGACGTGCCGCTCCCCCCTTGCCAGCTAGACTGTGCTTCCACAGTCAGATCTTCAGATGTTTTTCACGGTTACAGTTTTATATGTCATATTAATGACTTAGGCAAAAACATCACCGTGAACTCATCAGTGTAGTTAATACCGTATTGGAAGGATGGAGTGAAGGCTTTTTCCTAGAGAATTAGCCGCTTAGTCTACTCCGTGTTCTGATTTCTGAGTAGGTTCACGCATGCCTGTTGGAGTGGAATCCTGGCCTGAGCTTAGACTCTTGCTCTAGTTTTATAGTTTCTGATAGGGCTGTATATCCAACGAATTTTAGTGCAGACGAGAGCTCGGGTGATCACCCGGGTCCTGTGTTTCACGGTGAGGGACCCAGGTCACAGGACGGGGCGTGGCCTGTCACAGGGTAGGACTAGAGGGGGCGGAACCAGGAAGGCAGTCGGCCCGGGGACTCCCTGTCCGCGGAGGCCTCCCCCGTTAGCAGCTGTCAGAGGGCAGTGTTCTGTGTGCTGTGTCTGCTCCCCACTTCTGGGGCAGAAAACGAGACATTTCCAACAAAAAGCTAACGAGTTGTTCTCACACCTGTCAAAATGAGCAGCAGCAGCATTAAGAAGCAGGAGGGTTGCTCAGCCTGATCTGAGTGGCAGTTCCTTCGCCCTCACAGTTACCGGATGCCTTCTGTTAGTTCACTGGCGAGAGGGAGGCCGGGTTCTGACGACACCCTCCACTGTCGTACCGCGTAGCAGGGGACATGGACACACCAACAACCAGTCCCAGCAGGGCATGGTCACTACTGCCCAGGGGACCCGGGATACACAGGGACCTGTGAGGTCTCGGACATGGGGAGGGGTCCCGGTCACTTCCCTCTCTCTCCTCGTCTCATCCGGTTCCAGGCAGAGCTTAGTGAGGGGCCGCTGTCCCTGTCCAGTTTGCGTCCAGCCCTCAGGCCCCGTCAGAGGGCAGACGAGGGGTCCGTGAGGGATGGAGCACAGTGCCTCAGGCTCTCTGCGCAGTGTCGCCTGCTGCTGGCCCTGGCGGAGGGAGCCTGTCCCTAGTGCGCAGGAGGTGCTCAGCACGCCTCGCCCTCCCAGAGTGTGCCTCGCACTGGAGCTCGCCTTGCTCCCCAATAGTGTCGGGGCTGGGGGTGGGTGGGCAGGGAGGGGCTGGTGGGGAACCTGCAGGGTGGAGCCCCTGTGACGGCAGTGTCAACTTCCTCCACAGGTCAGAGGTGGCGTGCGAAGTACCGTTATGATAAGGACTGGCTGAATAATGGGAGAATGTGTGGCTTATCATTTTTAAAAGAAAATTATTCTCATCTTAATGCCAAAAAGATCGTTTCCACACATCACCTGCTCGCAGATGTCTGTGGCGTCACGGAGGTCCTGCATGGCCTGCAGCTGAAGATCGGCATCCTCAAGTGAGTCGGCTGCCCTGGCGGCCGCCGGCAGGGTGGGTCTCGGGAGGTTGGGACGTGCGGTCTGGACGCAGACGAGTTATCTCAGTAGACTCTAGCTGAGAGAACGGAGAGGTGACTACCGTTCTGGATGAGTGGCTGCTCTGCCCCACTGCCCTGGCGCAGATGCACGCGGCCGACGGTAGGTGGCTGTGGGCTCCCCTTTCGGTGGAGCTTAGCCCCGCCCACTGCTCTGCGTGCTCACGCAGGGGGTGGAGAGCACGTGCTGTGGATCCGTGTGTGTCCTGGAGTGCTGGCGGGATGGGGAGTGGTCAGTAATGTGTTTTCTAGTTACCGAGGGATTGATGTTGCAGGCTGTTGACCGGTCCTGTAATCCACCCCGTGTTTGAGTCTATCCCAATTTCCTCATAAAAAGCACACTTACCCCCCAAACAGTGTATCAGAATGTTCCTGATGTGCTTGTTTGCAGTTCTTCCGTACCCAGATACAGTCCTTAGACTAAAAAAGCCAGGGTCAACCACTGGGTTTCACAAGATCTTCTTCCTTTTGACTCACTTGCCCACCCTTCCTGTGCCCACCTCAGCACCTCCCACACAGACCGGTGCATTGAGTGCTCCCGTCCTTTGTCATCGCTTAGTGTGTGCCGTCTGCTCCTGTCCCCCTCGTCTCCCTTCTCAGGAGCGCCTCCTCAGCCCGCTGTTCCCCGTCTGAGCCGCCCCCATCCCTCTGTGCTTCCCTGTGCTCCAGTCCCGTGCCCATCCAGGGCGTCCGTCCTGGTGCCACTGTGATCTCAGTAAAGGGCAACTCAGAGCTTGTCTCTTCCCCAGCTAAATGCGTCGCCGTGTCCTCCGGGGCCTGGTGAACGCAGCCTGCCCTCTCTGGAGCACATCCTGTCTGCCATTTTATTGCCATGTTTCCCCTCTCCTGCTTCTTTTCCCAGATATTCCAGCTCAGACAAACATCCCTGAATGAAACGTTCTTTCCCATAGCTCCAGGCCTTTGTGCATATCAGAATAGGCCTTTGTGCAAATCAGAATAGCCTTCCTGGAGGTCACTTGGGCAATATCTACAAAAGTAAAAGTGTGCATATAGTGTTGAGCAGTTCCGTACCTAGAAAGTCTTCTGACAGAGTCCCGCTCGTGTGCAGAGATGCGCACGTCTGGCAGTGGGGGAGCGCTGGGACTAGACGGTGCTTCAGTACTGCTTACTTACTAGACTGGGACCAAGGACACGGCACAGTGTCCATACATGGTACATGTGAAGGACACATTGTAGGAGCGCTCCGTTTGTGCAGAAGGAAAAGATGGACGTGTGCCCGTTTTAAAAAGAATTGTATATGGATAGAAGAAGTCTGGAAGACCACTCCTCAGATATTTGTGACTGCATGGCATGGGAGCTTTTACTCTATCCACATCTGCAGTCTGAATTTTTGTCATGAACATGTATCATTTTTTGACTGTTACTAGATTTTTTTTCTTCTTTTGAATCACGTTTCTCCAACTTTGTTTTAAGGAATAAACACCATCCTGACCTTCATCTCTGGGCCTGTTCTGGGAAGCGGAAAGACCAAGAACAAGTCGTTGCTGGGGTGGAGAAAAAAGTAACAGCACAAGACATGGTTCATCTCGAAGAAAAATACCCTGTGCAGAACCATCAGGAGCCACCGCGTGTGCCCCTGAAAACGGAAGGGACCTACATAACAAGTGAGCACAGCTACCAAAAGCCACAGAGTTACGGTCAGGACTGCAGAGTTCGTGCAGACCCGGGGAGCTCCGATGATGATGACGTTAGCAGTTTTGAGGACGAACAGGAATTCCACGTGAGGGAGAGGAGCCGTTTCCAGTTCTCAGTGAAAGAAGACGGACTGCCTGCAAAGGTACCCGCCTCACAGTCTCCTGGGGGACACGCTAGGTCACAGTCTGCCTGGGGGACACGCTAGGTCACAGTCTCCTGGGGACACGCTAGGTCACAGCCTGCCTGGGGACACGCTAGGTCACAGCCTGCCTGGGGACACGCTAGGTCACAGTCTCCTGGGGACACGCTAGGTCACAGTCTCCTGGGGGACACGCTAGGTCACAGTCTGCCTGGGGGACACGCTAGGTCACAGTCTGCCTGGGGACACGCTAGGTCACAGTCTGCCTGGGGGACACGCTAGGTCTGCCTGGGGGACACGCTAGGTCAGCCTGGGGACAGGCTAGGTCACAGCCTGCCTGGGGACACGCTAGGTCACAGTCTGCCTGGGGGACACGCTAGGTCACAGTCTCCTGGGGACACGCTAGGTCACAGTCTGCCTGGGGACACGCTAGGTCAGCCTGGGGACACGCTAGGTCAGCCTGGGGACACGCTAGGTCACAGCCTGCCTGGGGACACGCTAGGTCACAGCCTGCCTGGGGACACGCTAGGTCACAGTCTGCCTGGGGGACACGCTAGGTCACAGTCTCCTGGGGACACGCTAGGTCACAGTCTGCCTGGGGACACGCTAGGTCACAGTCTCCTGGGGACACGCTAGGTCACAGTCTGCCTGGGGGACACGCTAGGTCACAGTCTGCCTGGGGACACGCTAGGTCACAGTCTGCCTGGGGGACACGCTAGGTCACAGTCTGCCTGGGGACACGCTAGGTCACAGTCTGCCTGGGGGACACGCTAGGTCACGGTCTGCCTGGGGGACACGCTAGGTCACGGTCTGCCTGGGGGACACGCTAGGTCACGGCCTGCCTGGGGACACGCTAGGTCACAGCCTGCCTGGGGACACGCTAGGTCACAGTCTGCCTGGGGACACGCTAGGTCACAGCCTGCCTGGGGGGCACGCTAGGTCACAGCCTGCCTGTGTGCACGCTAGGTCACAGTCTGCCTGGGGGACACGCTAGGTCACAGTCTGCCTGGGGGGCACGCTAGGTCACAGCCTGCCTGGGGACACGCTAGGTCACAGTCTGCCTGGGGACACGCTAGGTCAGCCTGGGGACACGCTAGGTCACAGTCTGCCTGGGGGACACGCTAGGTCACAGTCTGCCTGGGGACACGCTAGGTCAGCCTGGGGACACGCTAGGTCACAGTCTGCCTGGGGGACACGCTAGGTCACAGTCTGCCTGGGGACACGCTAGGTCACAGTCTCCTGGGGACACGCTAGGTCACAGTCTGCCTGGGGACACGCTAGGTCACAGTCTGCCTGGGGGACACGCTAGGTCACAGTCTGCCTGAGGGGCACGCTAGGTCACAGTCTGCCTGGGGGACACGCTAGGTCACAGTCTGCCTGGGGACACGCTAGGTCACAGTCTGCCTGGGGGACACGCTAGGTCACAGTCTGCCTGGGGACACGCTAGGTCACAGTCTGCCTGGGGGGCACGCTAGGTCACAGCCTGCCTGGGGGCACGCTAGGTCACAGTCTGCCTGGGGGACACGCTAGGTCACAGTCTGCCTGGGGGACACGCTAGGTCAGCCTGGGGACACGCTAGGTCACAGTCTGCCTGGGGACATGCTAGGTCAGCCTGGGGACACGCTAGGTCACAGTCTGCCTGGGGGACACGCTAGGTCACAGTCTGCCCGGGGACACGCTAGGTCACAGTCTCCTGGGGCACGCTAGGTCAGCACAGGGAAGTACCAACACATGCGGAGGGCCCAGATCTTACATAGATTCCCAGGGTCACAGGTACCTTGTCAGGGTCAAGACATTGTCACATTCTGTACGAGGAAACGATGGCCATTTGGACATGAAATTATTCCCTGATTCAGAACTGTAGTCATTCAGTAAACTTTTCCCCAATAAGAATTTCAATTTTATAAGCACACCTGGCTACCCACAAAAAAACATGAGCCATATTTTATTCCAAATAACAGTGTCTATGTGTGAGAACATCAACATGCATATGTATATTTAGTATAATGTGGCTTTCTTTCTCATGTGTTTTAGATAAGAGGTGGTACTTTAACCCTCTTTTGAAAATATTGGCTATTTGTCTATATTTATCAAACTGCATTACGCAGGAAGCTGACCACTCGGAGGTCTGTGCACAGTGAACATGTACAAACTTCCTGTCCTTGGCATTGCCTTAGAGATGCTGTGCTTTCACTCTCTAAAAATTAAATTTCAACTAGCAACACTGCTTTAAAATTATCTATCTATCTTGCTTTCTTTATCCAGTAATCACTGTAAGTAAATATTTGGCTTCATTTAGGAAGCCTGTATTTCATAAAACTTGTGGTAAATTATATTGTCAGATTAATATCCTTTTCATGAAATGGGTTATATCCGAGTGCAGATTTGGTGTGTGTGCATTAAACAGTTTGTATTTTTTAAGTTTTTAAAAGGTTTTTCTCTTTCTCTTGTCTCATTGAATTAATTGCATTAGGAAAGTCCAGTCTGTAGTTAATTTAACTTTCTACTGGGCTTTACCAGCTTTCTTGATTTTTCTATCATTGCTTTTTGCCTTCCATCTACTTATGTCACCAGTTTAGATGAATCGAGGAAGGGGTCAGTCTGAATTAGCTGGGCATGCTAATTCTGGGACGTCATTAGCGACTTATCTGTTTAGCATGGGTTAGTCCAGGGGTCGGGAACGTTTTTGGCTGAGAGAGCCATGAACGCCACATATTTTAAAATGTAATTCCGTGAGAGCCATACGACCGTGTACGTTACACATTACCCAATAAAAATTTGGTGTTGTCCCGGAGAACAGCTGTCATTGGCTCCAGCCACCTGCAACCATGAACATGAGCGGTAGAAAATGAATGGATTGTAATACATAAGAATGTTTTATATTTTTAATGTTATTATTATTTTTATTAAAGATTTGTCTGCAAGCCAGATGCAGCCATCAAAAGAGCCACATCTGGCTCGCAAGCCATAGGTTCCCGACCCCTGGTTTAGTCCGTGCCTTTGACCCTGTGCACCACTTTGCTGCCAGGCGGAGCGGGAATGACCATCAGCTGTCATTTGATTATGGCCTAGTCCTCCTGTAAAAGTAGTCTAGGAATTGGATTGGATTTCACTGATCTTTGCGGGTGATGAGGTTTTGAATATCTTTTTCTTTATGACAGTCCCTTTCATCCAACTCTTTGTTTTTTTCAATGGCGTCTTGGAGAAGAATGCAGCTGAGAAGAAGACGGTGTTTGTTTACAATGATCCGTCAGGCGCTGAGGACCCCGCGGACTCCCACCTGCAGTGGCAGCTCAACCTGCTCACACACATCGAGAACGTGCAGAATGAAGTCACCAGCAGGATGGACCGAATAGAAAAAGAAGTGGACGGTAATTTACGAAGGAACGGAAGTGCGGTCCCCATAGTGGCTCAGGCGGGTTGACTGTTGCCCGGAAGAAGTGAGTGGGCAGTTGTTCAGTCACGGGCTGGAGCTATGGACCTCACCATGCGGGCGGAGCGTCCTCACTGCCTCTGCCTGGTGCCCAGTGCACTGGCAGCGGCGGCCTCTTCAGCTCAGGGCCGTAGGGGTGGATAGTCTTAGTTTTTTGTTTTGTTTTGTTTTTTTTTAAGGTGGATATTTATTAAATATTGCCCATTTGCCAGGCTCAATATAGAGCACATATGGGATGTTTATTAGTTTTGTTGAACTAAGTTTTTTTGGAAGTCTATATGAGAACTCAAACCATATTTGAAATATGGGGGAAAACATTGTGAAGTTTTGTTTTCACACTGGTCACAAGGTTAGATGAAATTAACTTCCCGAAGCACCCGCTGCGAGGTGAAGTAGGTGAACCTTCAGTTTGCATACAGATTTTAAATAGTTTTTATTTAAAAATTTTTCCATTGATTTGAGAGAGAGAGAAAGCAATAGATGCATCAACTTGTTGTTCCACTTAGTTACTCCTTTGACTTCTGCGCTTGTTGCTTGCTTCGTCATACATGCCCTGACCAGGGATCGAACCTGCGACCTCTGCGTGCAAGGACGATGGGCACTCTATCCACTGAGCCACCCGGCCAAGGCCTTTAATATATTTTTAACTTGATCACACAGGAGCCCTGAGGAGGAGTAGACAGGACAGATCGTACCCCTACTTGGTAGCTGACAAAATGGGGACTTAGATCACCTGCTTGCTAACCCTGTGCTTTTCTGTGCTTCCTGACTCCTCCTCCCTCCAGTCTCATAGACTGCATTCTCCTTTTTCTTTAATTTGCAAAAGGATGTGATACCTTCCCCTGTACTGAGTTAGAGCTCCTACTGCTTAGTTTTTCCCTGAGAAAAGAGGGAACGGAAGCCCATTTTAGAGGCACCTTCATTTGAGCGTAAACTAACTGTAGAGTTAGTTTAATGTTTTGAGTAGATTTGTAAAGAAAACAATACAATTTGACACTATTTCCTATTATTAATAAAAAGTGTAGAACACAAATTAATTGCATTCTGCCTAGACTTTTAATATGCTTGCATATTTTTTAAAAAGTAATAATATAGGCTTGCAAATGACACTGAAAAATGCCATCTCCTTTCTTTTGTTAAAGATAAACTTTTGGATTTAAAATAAAAATGGTTCGAGTAGCTATTTCATTTAAAATGTAGTAGAGACAGTTTAAACCTAAATTAATAGAAAGCTTGAAGAGTTTCAGGGCACTTTTGTTTCCTGTTCCAGAAGAGGGTAAAAGGAGACATTCAGAATGATGTTAATTTAAGTATACTGCTCACAAAAATTAGGGGATATTTCAAAATGAATATGAAGCTATAAAATATCCCCTAATTTTTTATTTATTTATTTAAATTTTATTTATTCATTTTTAGAGAGGAGAGAGAGAAACAGAGAGACAGAAGGGGGGAGGAGCTGGAAGCATCACCTCCCATATGTGCCTTGACCAGGCAAGCCCAGGGTTTCGAACCGGCGACCTCAGCATTTCCAGGTCAACGCTTTATCCACTGCACCACCACAGGTCAGGCTAAAATATCCCCTAATTTTTGTGAGCAGTGTATCTATGACGGGGAAATGATCTACCATCACCTTAGGTTGCCACGAGGGATGAGAACCCTGTGGGAACAGATACGAAGGGTGCTGAGTGGCTGGCCTTCTGGGGGAGGAGGAAGTGAACTCTGTCTCCGTCACTTTTCCAGCCTCTGACTAGACCGTGTTGTGACTGTTCTAGTGTCCACTGAAGTAGTTCCTCCTGTCTTTCAGTTCTGGAGAGCTGGCTGGACTTCACCGGGGAGCTGGAGCCGCCTGACCCGCTCACGAGACTGCCCCAGCTCAAACGCCACATCAAGCAGCTGCTCGTGGACATGGGCAAAGTGCAGCAGATCGCGACTCTCTGCTCCGTATGACGGCAGTGGACCCCGCGGGAAGGGCTGGGCTCTCCAGGCAGTGGCTTTTATTGTCCACGTGACTGCTGGGTGGACAGCTGGACAGTGACAGGGGAGTGCTGTCTGGCCATTCACTGATTTATGACATCGGTGGGATGGCGCCCTGGAAAGGAACGTGAAGAACAGCTCCATCAAGGAAGCGAATATGAAAAACGATCCATGAGCAAGCTACAAATGCTGTTGTGTTCAACGCCAAGGACCAGAGAGGGTGGACTGCAATCTGCTAAGGGGCGAGTCGGCAGGAGTTTTGGGTAATTGATTACATGAAGCACAGATCCCTATAGAAAGAAATATGCTGTATTTGTATAGTTTTTCGTAGGAAGGTCCTTGTTGATAAACCAGCATTTGGCCAAAAACTAAATTGTAGTGGAAACCTAGATTCTGGAGAGCTTTGTAAGTTGCCGTAAGAACTGTCCTCTCTGCAGCTGACCCAGCTGTATGGATGTGTACAGTGTGTCAACTTCTGTAGCAGCATGAGCTGTTTCCTAGGTGACCAGGGTCCTTAGTCAGAAAACTGATGGCAGCAGCCTCACTTCTGGGAGAACAGTTGTGGAATTGTTACTATGCATCTAGTCTAAAAACAAACACCCAGCGATTGGAATTTATTGTGGGCATTAAAGCTCACTGGACACAGAGGGGTCATTGTGCCAAATAAGGACGATGTGGCCGGAAAGAGGATTTGAGGTATTGTGGGCACTCTGCCCACTCCGAGTCTTATGTAATGCTGGTGGTCCAGAAGAGCGGGCGTCCCGGCCACTATAGACAGTAGACGTAGCTGTCTGTAGCCTGGGTGCCGTCTGCAGGCGTCCCGGCCACTATAGACAGTAGACGTAGCTGTCTGTAGCCTGGGTGCCGTCTGCAGGCGTCCGCGGACCGACGGTGTGATCCTGCGCACGCTTGGTGCCCGCCTTCAGAAAGGACTTGTAAACAGCCTCAGCGGGGATGAGGAGTGACAGAACTCGCAGATCTGTGGCGGTGGAGTCTCACCGCTGGTAGTGAATACTGGAGAAGCTTCGTTTCTGAAGAGGAATTTTATTTTTTAAAAAATACATGCGCACTCAAAACTTTTAGCTTTGATCACAAATGGACCCATTTCTGAAACCAAAGGCAACTGAGTTGCTGCGTTAGCTCTTGCTGGATCCCGAGCCCAGGCCCCCGGCTGCAGGGAGCGCCTCTCTGAGCTGTGGGTGCCCGCTCCGCGCAGGGAGGCGCCCGCGGCTGCCGGTGGGAAACTGACCCTCGCGTACGTGTGTACATAGCCCACGCATATTTATATCTACACATATCTAGTTTTATTACTATAGACTAAGAACTGGGGGGTAACATGAAATGTTACCTTTTAACAGACTGTTTTTAAAAATTAAAGATGTATGTACAGGTTTTGAAACTCTTTTAAAAAGGGGGAAGAAGACTGTTAAGAGGAGGCTGTGTGATGACATAGAACACTTGAATATTTTTTGCCTCATTCTGTGTATCAGTTCTGGCCATCTGAAAGTGCATCTAAGAACTGATAGACAGTAAACTTGAATTTATCTTTGATAAGAATTCATGCCACTGTACATTCAGATATTATTTAAATTTGCAAACACTGTTCTATATGTAAGGTACTGTATGGAAAACTCTTTATTAAAACTATTCGACATATCCTAAAACTTCAGCTTGCCTTTTTGCGGCCTTATATTTTGATGTAAAGGTGATCAGAAGAATGTGCAGAACAGTCTAGAACTTTTTCTTGCCTTTTGAGATTCTCCAGTTTGACAGAAGTGCCAAAGATCAGCAGTCGTATGTGTGTACTTGTGATACGTTGACTTTGTCAGAGATCTTACTGAGAAATGAAAAACTTTAGCAGAGATGATATTTTGGGGTAGTGGCTTAAATTTGCATATTAAAGAAGAAAAAGAGTGCCTATGTTCCATGTGTGAAGTAAATTTGCTAATGTCTGTTATTTCAAGATCGATACGGTTATCTTTGTGTTTAAAAATAATAGCTCTTTTTCCCTATTGTGGTTCAATGCTAGACATAGAATTTATATCTTCTTTTTTTTCTGAAATGGAGCCAGTAGCCTCCTTAACCTATGAGCAGTGGTATTGCCTAGATTCTTGTCACATGCAGGGAATCCTCTCTGTACCTAGTGACACTCATCTGTGTCCCATGACCATGGGTCACCTAATGCACGTTCATGCTTGTGGCCTCTTAAAGCGAGACCCCTACCTGTTCGCCAGCAGGCGAAGTTCCCTGGATGAGTAGATTGCTCAAGTTTTTGCTCTGCTTCTCTGTATATGAATTGGAAGTCTACATTTTTTAATTTAGATTTTTAAAGTAAATCTCGGTTAAATTATTTGTACGTGAGATCCCTTTAATACAGTCTCTCAGCAGTTCATTGAAGCCTTTTACTTTTGAAGGCAGTGCCTGAGTGTTCCTTATCTAAGAGTGTGCAAGTTCACTTGGAGAGACTTCAGATGAGTCGGTGTTCTTTCCACTTAGTCTGACTTTAAAAAAACACAAATATATACATTTAATTATAAACAGTAAACTAAAAGGGCATTTCGTAAAAGGTAACTTGTCATCATTACCCAGACAGGAGTATCGGTGGGGAGCGGTCATTCTTAGAGTGTCACCGATAAATAGAATTCCTACTTCCTCCTACTTGAGTGTGGTGCTGCTGCTCAATTATGATTTTCACTTAAGAGTAATGCCCTCTTTTAGGGAACGTGGTTATCCTCAGCATTTCAGGTCAGGCCCCCTGTCCTAATACTCATTTCCACCGACTTGTTTCTCTCAGATGTTCACCTCTCACGTGTTTAACACGGGGCCCCCGTTTTCCCTCCCATCACCTGGCTGTCTTGCCGACCTCACCCTCCGAGCTAAGAGCACCACCCTGAGGGCCGGGCTTGTCGCCCCGTCTCAGTCTCCTCCCTACCTGGGCCTCATCCTCAAAACCGGCCGTGTCTCCTTCCTCCTCCTCAGCCCACTGCTCACCCATTTTGGACCAAAATCGGGCCATGCAGGGATCACTACCTGAATTTTAACTTCGCACTTATTCCACGTCATCAAAGCGGTCACTTCAGGCCAAGGGTTGACTGGCCAAGCGCCCTCCCCGGGCCAGGTGTTATGCATGTTGCCCGCACTCATTTAGTTGATACCCCAAGTTGATGTTTTCCTGGTTCCTGGCATGATGAGTGGGTTTTGGTCGAAACCTGGACAGTTGGGTGTTGTGTTAAGAAATTCTAGATCTCAGTTAAACATGGAATTTTAGTAGAACTCTTCTGACATAGCTGGTGGAGGAGGAGAGACACCACCTCACCTCATTGCTGCTGGGGGACAGAAGTCCAGGCCGCTGCTCTGCCTCCGCTGACCCCTGCCAGGGAATGTGCTCCTGGTTCCTGCTGGCTGGGTAGGGTTTCGGGCCCCCCACTAGCCCTGTGCCGGCTGGGAGGAGGGAGGTGGCTCGTTACTGCCCTCCATGTCACGGCCAGGAAGTCGCCTCAGTGACTCACCGAGAAACGGCCTCGCTGCTGCTGGGCAGTGGTGCCAGTCCTGCCCCTCCGCCAGGCCCTGCCTGACGCCACCCTGCTGGACGGGGAGAGCACCCCCTTATCACCACTGGGTAGGGGTGGAGGTCCAGGCTCCCCACGTGGTCTGCACGGACCCTGTGCAGGGCTCCGGGGAGCCCCCTGTCGCTCGCTAAGGGTGGACTCTGTCTGTCCCTAGGGGCCTGTGCGAGCGAGGGAGAGAGTGGAGTCACCGTTCTCTGCAGTGCCTGCTGCCCATTTCCTGGAGCTTGGGCTCCAGAGGCTTTTTGGGGGGTTTTCTAGGTGGCTGCTTCTGCAACACCTGGTCTGAGGTCCACGAGGCCAAGCCCAGTCCACAAGGCTCACTTCCGCATGGTCCCTCCTGCCCCGAGCTGGCGAGCTGGCTGCCCTGCTCCGTTCTGCTTGTTTATCTGGGACATCCGGGGAACTTAGCTGCGCTCAGCAGGAGGGACAGGGGAAGTATGTCGATTCCACCTTCCTGGAAGCATACGTTGTGTACCAGGAATTTCGGGTATCACCCTGGCGACCCAGGAGAAGAAGGGTGTGGTTCTGAGCTCCTGGGGGTGGGAGACAGACGCGGACGGGAGAGTTATCCAGCAGCGGTGCGGCCGGGCTAGGGGACAGGCGGCTTGGATGAGAGATCTGCGCTGGGTGACCGCTGACAGGTGTCAGTGACATCTGATATTTCGAAGCCATCTCCTTTAAATTCCATTTTCTCTCCATTTCCCCCAAGTCTTTAGGAAGTAAGTGCTCGTTACACATAGCGCAGGAACCGTCGAGAAGGCCGGGGACGGCAGAGAGGCTCTGTGATTGTATTTGGGGACAGGGAGAGTGGGAAGGTGGCTGTCCCGCCGAGGGGTGGCCTGCCAGGAGGACGGAGGACAGGGCCTGCAGCAGGGGTGAGGGCCAGGCCAGGGCTCTGCCACCTGGAGTGAGCACAGAAGCTTGCACGTCCCCCCCGGCTTGGTGGCGGCCACGCGGGCGCTCGGGGTCCTCGGAGGCCTTTCAGAAACATCCCCTTTTCTCCAGCCTGGTGCTATGACCTTCACTCTCCTCTAGGGGCTGAGATGTGACCACTGTCATTAGGAGGGTGCCTGCCCCTCTCGGTTCCCCAGGCTGATCAACACTGGACAGTCTGACCCCGAGTGCCCACCCATGCTTCCTCCCAGCCAGGACCAAGGACATCCCTTCCTTTTCTGCCAAAACCTTTACCGTAATTCCGTTAGTAGAGGGTGCGCAGGACAGAATGATTGACGCTTGGGTGCCTCCCCTCCCGTTCTGCCCTTGAGAAGTCAGAGGCGGAGGGGGCGGAAGCAAGCTGGACTTCAGGTCCATGGCTGCTGGGTCCGGCTCTGAGCGTGGAGCCCAGGAGCTGAGTCACGATGAGAACGTGGATCCGTGCGGGAGGGCAGTGCCGGCGGCGTGGTCGTCTCTGAGCTCACCGCTCTGTTGCTTGGGTGGAAAGAAGCACTTCTCCCGGGCGGTTCCAGCCCAGTGGGCTCTCCCCTCTGGAGCCATCTGAGCAGCGCCCTCCTCCCGGTGACTTCTCAAGTGGAGTCCGCTCACTGTCCGAAGTTCCTTGACCTCACAGCACTCCTCGTTCCTGGTAGATGAGTTCCAGCGTCCCCAAGGCACCAAACCCAGTGGAGCGGAGTGCCTGTCACGGGCAGGAGGTGCTGACACACTCTTGCTCCCTGGGGCCCGGGCCAGCGTGGATGACTCAGCACCGGCTGAGGCCTCTAGCTCTGTGCCTGCACTTCGGGGTGGGCTGGCTACATTAGGCTGTGATTGTTCCACTAGGGTAGTGAAGAGATACGGCGGGCTCTCCATAGCACGGGGTGGGCCTTGGTTCCTGTAGTCGGAGCAGCAACAGGGCCGAGTGGTGGGAAGTTCTTCCTCTTGGGTCTTCTTTACCAGAAAATGCCAACACACATTCTCAAATCATCGAAATGTCTCCTTAGTTATGCCAAGTCCCCATGGCTAAGCGGTCGTTAAGACCTGCCCACGCCTCTTCCTGAACACCCAAGGAGCGTGTCTCCATCCCCCGCCCCTGCAGGGGAGAAACGGCCTGGCAGGGCCAGGGCGGGAGGCCGGGAGGCCAGGCAGGAAGCTGTGCTGGTCAGCTGCCCCTCCCAGCCTGTCCTCCTGCCCTCCCTCTCCCTCGAACCATGTCCCCCCAGAGTCCCGTTCGCTGTTTGTTTCCACTCAACTGCCACATTCACAGCGAGGTCCTCTTTGCTCCCTCCCCACCCCCCCGCCTGTCCTGACCTGTCCCTCGCCTCTCACCCTGCTAGGTTCCGTGTACCTGTCCTTGCCTGGCACAATGTCATTTGCCAATAGGAAAATTAATAGTGACAACTACTAGCACGTCGTAGGCACGTACTCGTCAGTGTCTCGTTTATTCCCACAGCCTCCCTAGCAAGTGGGTCCCCATCACTGTTCTCCTGGTATTTCTGTTTTCTCGAGAAGGAGGCTGGGGCTAGGGGGGCGGGCGGGGACCAGGTCACCTTGCCAGGTCACACAGAGGGACAGGAGCGAAGGAAGGAAGCTAGCTTTGCTCAGAGAAAACACGCTGGTGGTGTACGATGTACAGAAGATGTAGTTCCTGCTCCCTGCAGGTTGGTGACATCAGCAGTCCCAGGCAGCGGGGAGAGGAGGACAAATATCAGCGTGAATGTGTGTGTCTGGCTCCCCTCGCTGACACCCTGACAGTCTACCGTCCTGACTTTGCCTGTTTCATTCTCTGCCGTACCATTGCCTAGCATGGCATCTGCTCACTGCTGGGCTCTAAAAATCTAGTGGTCGAAGGGAAGAGGGAAGGCGGGGGGAGGAGGAGAGGAAGGGAGGGATGGAGGGTGGAAGGAAGGAGGGAGGAAGGAAGGGATGGAGGGATGGAAGGAAGGAGGGAGGAAGGAAGGGATGGAGGGTGGAAAGAAGGAGGGAGGAAGGAAGGAGGGAGGAGGAAAGGAAGGAAGGGATGGAGGGATGGAAGGAAGGAGGGAGGAAGGAAGGGATGGAGGGATGGAAGGAAGGAGGGAGGAAGGAAGGAGGGAGGAAGGAAGGGATGGAGGGTGGAAGGAAGGGATGGAGGGATGGAAGGAAGGGATGGAAGGAAGGAGGGAGGAAGGAAGGGATGGAGGGTGGAAGGAAGGGATGGAGGGTGGAAGGAAGGGATGGAGGGTGGAAGGAAGGGATGGAGGGTGGAAGGAAGGAGGGAGGAAGGAAGGGATGGAGGGTGGAAGGAAGGGATGGAGGGATGGAAGGAAGGAGGGAGGAAGGAAGGGATGGAGGGTGGAAGGAAGGAGGGAGGAAGGAAGGGACGGAGGGATGGAAGGAAGGAGGGAGGAGGAGGAGCGGCTTTTCTCCCCGGGGGCCTGAGCCTGTTGCCCACGGAGCCGCGGAGCTGTGGCTCCCCGTGTGTAGATGCGTTTGGAAGCCACCCACCCCAAGTCGGCTCCCCCACGTCCTCAGCAAGGGTTTCACCCCCCACCGGCCACACAAGTGTCCTCAGGGGGCAGCCGCGGGTGGAGGAACCCTTGTGACCCACAGAGAACACAGGGCGGGGCTGCTTTCCTGAGTGCCCAGTGGGGGGGGCACTGCAGCTCCATAAAGGCCCCCTGCCCAGAGCCCTGGCACAGGAGTGCTTCTAGCTCTTCTCCCCGGGGAGGGCTCAGGAGAATGGCGCTGGCCCTGTGGGTCTTCAGCCTGCTGGGCTCAGCCCGCTTGGTGTCAGCCAACATTTTCGGTGAGTTCCCAGCCCAAGGCCCTGGGGCGGGAGGAGGGGGGAGGTCTAACCCCTCCCGTGTCCCTTTCCTTGGTTATTTGCTCTTTCCCTTACAGATGAAGAGACAGAGATTCTGAGAGGTGGACTCTGTTGTCTGAGGTCACAGGTCACAGAGCTAGTGAATGCTGAACAGGAAACGGGGAACTAACTAATTTAATTCTAACTCCCTGCACCCCACACTGTTGGCGAAGTGACATTTTCTTTTTCCATGTCCTTAGCTACCTCCAGGCCTAGGTCATCCATGGGAGGCAGCTGAGTAGTCAGCAGGTAGCAACCACTCCCCCCCCACACACACACACATTGTAGTCAGCAGGTAGCAACCACTTCTCCCCCCCCACACACACATTGTAGTCAGCAGGTAGCAACCACTCCCCCCCCACACACACACATTGTAGTCAGCAGGTAGCAACCACTTCTCCCCCCCCACACACACATTGTAGACAGCAGGTAGCAACCACTTCTCCCCCCCCACACACACACATTGTAGTCAGCAGGTAGCAACCACTCCCCCCCCCCCCCACACACACATTGTAGTCAGCAGGTAGCAACCACTTCTCCCCCCCCCCCACACACACACATTGTAGTCAGCAGGTAGCAACCACTTCTCCCCCCCACACACACACACACATTGTAGTCAGCAGGTAGCAACCACTCCCCCCCCCCCCACACACACACATTTACCTGTGAAGTGAAATAGACCGTGCTTTGGCTGCCGTGGCTCAGGCGCTCGCTGTGTGACTTTGGAAAAGTCTAAGCTTCCGTTTCCTCTGTGGAAAAGGAAGCAAAGGACACTGACCCCCTGATGCGACTGCAGCTTCCGAGTAAGCCCTGGCCTATTTCATATGTTCTCAGTGAGAATAAGACACGTGAGACTCATTAATGAATTTGTATTTCTGCTCCGTGCCGGAAGACAGTGCTCTCTCTCTGCAGGGAGAGCTTGATAAACCCGAGAACACCCCGTTGATGGTGTTCTGACCTAACCCAACCGTGCAGGCCAAGGGTCTCTTCTGAACCCTTCTCCTTCCTGCTGTATTGACCTTGAGCGGGTGACCTTCTCTGGCCCTGTCTCAGTGTCACACGGATAAAACGGAGATATCGCCCCCTCTTCCCTCACCAGGGTGTGTTGAGGATGAGATGAGTTAATGTCACACTTGGAAAAGTGTGAATAGTTGCAGAATTACAGGTTGGAACCTAGGGTCCGGTGATGATGTTGGAAATGGGGTGCAGAAGAGCGTCTGTGCTGGGGGGACCCCGCTTCTGTTCCCGGAGCCCGGGCCGCACTGAGCTCTGACACGTCGCTTCCCTCCGTGTAGAATACCAGGTGGACGCCCAGCCCCTCCGTCCCTGCGAGCTGCGGAGGGAAAGGGCCTTCAGGGAGCAAGCAGACTACGTCCCCCAGTGCGCTGAAGATGGCAGCTTCCAGTAAGGGTTACCTCAGCCCCGCGGGCCCTCGGGGTCCTCAGAGGCCTTTCAGAAACAGCTCGTTTTCTCCAGCCTGGTGCTATGACCTTCACTCTCCTCTAGGGGCTGAGATGTGACCACTGTCATCAGCAGGGTGCCTGCCCCTCTCGGTTCCCCAGGCTGATCAACACTGGACAGTCTGACCCCGAGTGCCCACCCATGCTTCCTCCCAGCCAGGACCAAGGACATCCCTTCCTTTTCTGCCAAAACCTTTACCGTAATTCTGTTAGTAGAGGGTGCGCAGGACAGAATGATTGACGCTCGGGTGCCTCCCCTCCCGTTCTGCCCTTGAGAAGTCAGAGGCGGAGGGGGCGGAAGCAAGCTGGACTTCAGGTCCATGGCTGCTGGGTCCGGCTCTGGGCTTCCTACTGCGGTCTCTCCAGGGAGCCCCCCTCTGAGGGGGCTTCTCTGCTGTCCGATCATGCACTTGGGGCCCTGACTCTCTCCCCGTGGAGTGCAGTGACAACCTAAGCGACCCTCCCCACCTTGCTGCACTGCACACCCAGGAATTCTTTGCCGGGGATACAGTGTAACTTGCCAGGCTCTTCTCACCGCCTGGAAGTTGGGGGACCCCCTCCAGGACTGTCATGCGGGAAACGGGGTGAAACGGAGTGAACGGCCCTCCCAGCCTCTGTTTCCCCTGTGCCCCGCGTGCCGGACTGCGCTCCTTCTGACCAGCTCCCCGGAGTACAAGTCAGGCGGGTCCCTGGGACTCCTGGGGCCGCAGAGAAGTCGGGACAGCTGGCTGCCCTCACTGGCCTGATTATGTGGTGGCTTTCCCCCGTTCTAGCCGTGTGGTTTCAAGCCCACCCTCTGCCCTCGACCTGCAGCGCCTTTCAGAACGCCTGGGCCTCCTCCGGCCTCAGTGCCGCCACCGCTGCGCCCCCCGGGGACCCCCAAGCCTGTGCTTCCCTGTGTCCCCCAGAACCGAGGGCCTGCTCGCTGAGTCCCCGTTATGAGCCCTCGCCCCTGGCCCACGTAAAGAGGGCTCTCGCTGACTGTGCGCGGCCTCCATGGGGCTGAGGCGTCAGGCCGCAGGACGGCCACTTGCTGCAGAGCCTGCCGATGGGGCCGCGGGGGGCATGGCTGAGGCGGCCGGGTTAGCAGAGCGGGGAGGAAAGGCTTTTCCCTTCCGAGTCACCGGCCGCCTCCGCTCCGATCGCTCCCTAATGCACACGAATGGAAACCTGGAGGACTGGGAGGGCGGAGGAGCCGGTAACCGTGTCCCTGAGGGCGGAGGAGCCGGTAACCGTGTCCCTGAGGGCGGAGGAGCCGGTAACCGTGTCCCTGAGGGCGGAGGAGCCGGTAACCGTGTCCCTGAGGGCGGAGGAGCCGGTAACCGTGTCCCTGTGCCCTGCCTCCCCGCAGACCCGTCCAGTGCGAGAACCATGGCCGTTCCTGCTGGTGCGTGGACGCCGATGGCAGCGAAGTGCCCGGCAGCCGGCGGCCCGGGAGGCCCGCGGCGTGTAAGTGGGAAAGGGGGGGGTGACAGGGCTGTCCCCTGGGAGAGGGGGACCTTGCTGGGGCCAGGCGGGTGTGGGAGGGAGTGCTGGGCTCAGCGGGTGGCCAGGCAGGGGTCCCTCTGGGCCGCTGGCTCTTCCTCGAGTTGGGTGGACAGTCCTGCACGGGAGATCCGTGTCTGGCAGGACTCCTGTGACAAAGTCCAGCGGGGCCACCAAGTCACTTGTTCGGCAAATGGCGATGGAGTTCCCCCACATGCCGGTGTCTGGGCCCGGTGCCGGGGACACCGTGGTGGCCAGACGGGAAAGGCCTCTGAGCCAGGGAGCAGCCAGGTCGCCGCGAAGCGTGTTCTCACCTGAGCTGTTTCTGATGTCAGAGACTTAGGTGAAAACTCCCCTGTGAAAGTAACGATTGGGATGAGTCGTTAAAGAAGCAGTTTCCGTTTACAGCATGTCACAGTTAAGCCTAACACAAAGGTCACCGGAAGCTGGTCACCTTCAAACGGTGAACTAGAGTCTAGAACCACGCTGCCCTTTAATGGAGGAAAGTCCTGTTTCGGGCACTGGTGTTGCCCGGCCCGCATGGCTGGGGCTGGTTCCCAGCCCGCTGGTGAGTGACCCTGAGCAGGTCACACGCCCTCGCTGAACGTAGGTTCGGCCTCACAGGGTGTGCAGGGGCTTAACACATGTGTAAGACACCTGGCACAAAGTAGACATTCAGTCAGGGCAGGCAGCGCTCATGTCACCGATCCTCACGCAGCTGAAGGAGGGCAGTTGTATTTTCAAGTCTCCAGGTAAGGTGAGTGAGGCACAGAGAGGTGAAGCAACTTCTCCAAGGTTGCACAGCAAGCCCTCGGGGGAATTCAGACTCAGGCAAGCTCTTTTAACAGCCAGGCCTGTGCTCCGTTCACAGCCACCTCTACAGCACCAGGGTGCTGGGGTGTCCGGGAGACGGGGGATGGGGCAGGGTGAGAGCTGCCCTCTCCAGACCTGGTCTGCGGGCTGCCGGAAGGAATCCTGGGGCGGGGCGGACAGTCGGAACGCTGGTCCCGGGCTGACCCCAGCTCACCGGGCATCCCAGGCCTGGTGGGTGGGAACCTCTCGGCTGTGGGAAGGGCCGCCCGCCCCCCTCGGGGGAGGGAGCGGGAGTTCTCCTGGGCTGACGCCTGACACTGCCCCTCCTGCCCGCAGGCCGGTCCTTCTGCCAGCTGCAGAGGCAGCAAATCCTGCTGAGCGGCTACCTCAACAGCACGGCCACCCCCTACCTGCCCCAGTGCCAGGCCTCGGGGGCGTACGCGCCCGTGCAGTGTGACGCGCAGCGGCGGCAGTGCTGGTGCGTGGACGCGGACGGGATGGAGGTGTACGGGACCCGCCAGCGGGGGAGGCCCGTGAGATGTGAGTGTTCCTGCGCACGTGGCTTCCCTCCCATAACCAAAACCAGAGCAGAGGACCTGGCCGCGGGCGGGACGGGAGCCTCTGAGGAAGAGCCTCTCACTTCCGATATCTCCATATGGTGGGGGATCCATGTGCGCTGGCTGTTTCTTAGAAGCCTAAGCAGGGTTGTGAGACCGTAGTCCCTGCTTGGGTCTCCGGCTGCCATGTGAATGTAGCATGAATGTAAGCCTGTAGGCTGTAGAAGCATCTGCACCTAGTCTTTATTATTATTATTATTACTTTTATTACTAAGTGAGGAGTGGGGGGCAGAGAGACAGACTCCCTCATATGCCCCAACCAGGATCCACCTGGCAAGCCCCCCTACCATGCTCTGCCCATCTGCAGTGTTGCTCTGTTACTTGGCAACCAAGCTATTTTAGTGCCTGAGGTGAGGCCCTGGAGCCATCCTCAGGGCCCAGGGCCAATGCACTCAAACCAATGGAGTCTTGGTTGTGGGAGAGGAAGAGAGAAAGAGGGAAGGGGAGAGAGAGGGGTGGAGAAGCAGATGAGTGCTTCTCCTGTGTGCCCTGACCGAGAATTGAACCCAGGACTTCTATACACCAGACGGAT
Source organism: Saccopteryx leptura (assembly GCF_036850995.1). NCBI lineage: Eukaryota > Metazoa > Chordata > Mammalia > Chiroptera > Emballonuridae > Saccopteryx > Saccopteryx leptura. Next base: position 365,325,099 of record NC_089505.1, read on the forward strand.
TCTCTACCACTGAGCCAACTGGCCAGGGTCCTATTCTTACATAAGTGAACGTATTTCCTTGGAAATTTTCAGGTCCAAGGAGCTGCGAGATAAGAAACCGCCGCCTTCTCCACGGGGTCGGGGACAAGTCACCGCCCCAGTGTTCTCCCGATGGAGGGTTCCTGCCCGTCCAGTGCAAGTTTGTGAACACCACAGACATGATGGTTTTCGACCTGGTCCACAGCTACAACAGGTAAGGGGAGCAAGCCTGCGGGCGTGCCCGTTGCTGGGACATCCCTTCCTATCTCCTGCCAAAGCTTGTGCCCACCTTGGGGCTGGGCGCTGCGATGTGTCATGCATGTGACCCTGTGGGGTTTGAGAGAGGCCTGACTTTCATAAGCTGCTGGAGGTCTTCTGAAGGTTGACGGCACTTTTCACAGAGCAAGCTGGCAACAGCTCTGCGAATTAAAAATACATGAACCCTCAGGCCCAGCCAGCCCACCGAAACAGAAACGCCAGAATGTGAGGACATGTGTACTGCACCGTCTCCTGCATTGGTTTTCATTGTAGCAGAAAACTGGAACAAAGTGACTGGGCAGCCTGAGGTGTCCGCCATAAATATTTATGCAGCGTGAAAGGGAATGTATTACAATGGAGCCAACTGCCTGGGGGAGGCTTCTGCAACATAGTATGATAATACCATAGAAGATACAAAGTACAGATAACATGACATGATTAACTTCTAGAAAACAAAGAAGCAAACGGATCCTTTGATGTGCATAGCCGAGGGTGTGATTGTGTGATTGTGTGCTGGTGCTTATGTGTGTGCAGAGTGCTGGGTGGCACAGACAGTGATGTGAATTAGCACGCGCGGGCGGTGGTCACGGGAGCCGCGAAGGCCAGGGCTGGGGCTGGAGGTGGGAATCCACAGAAAAGGAGAACAAGGCCGCACTAGAAAAAGCGTGGATATGACCGTCTTTGTCCTTTGTTTTGTAAATTGCGTGCATGCGTGCGCTTAGAAGTACCGTAAGTTTAAAGATGTAAATAGCAAATTTCAAAGGGGAGACGCATTACGGATTTCAGGACTCGTCATCAGGTAACCTGGTTATTCGGGGCGGCTGCCTCCTCTCGGACAGGGTCCGCCCCGGCGGCAGGGGCAGTGGAAATGCCCTGAGCTCAGATATCCCTCCTTAGCCACGGTTTTGCATTCCACGGTTCTGGTTACCTGAGATCCACCACAGTCCAAAAATATTAAATGCAAAATTCCAGAAATAAACAATTCGTTAAGTTTTAAAAAGCGAGATGTTCTGAGTCACGTGATGAAATCTTGTGAGCCCCCCCTCTCCGGACGAGGATGTGACTCCGCCCCCTTGCCAGCGTCTCCATGCTGTGGACACTCCTCCTGGTGGTCACTTAGGAGCCATCTTGGTTACCAGGTCGATCCCCTCTCGTGGTGTCCTTGTGCCTGAGTTCAAGTCCCCCTGATTTTACTTAGTAGCAGTCCTGAAATGAAGAGTAGCCGTGATGCTGGCAGTTGAGACACGCCCCCCAGAGGCCGTAAGGCAGGGGTCCCCAAACTACGGCCCGCGGGCCACATGCGGCCCCCTGAGGCCATTTATCCTATCCGGCCCCCGCCGCACTTCTGGAAGGGGCACCTCTTTCATTGGTGGTCAGTGAGAGAAGCATAGTTCCCACTGAAATATTGGTCAGTTTGTTGATTTAAATTTACTTGTTCTTTATTTTAAATATTGTATTTGTTCCCGTTTTGTTTTTTTACTTTAAAATAAGATATGTGCAGTGTGCATAGGGATTTGTTCATAGTTTTTTTTATAGTCCAGCCCTCCAACAGTCTGAGGGACAGTGAACTGGCCCCCTGTGTAAAAAGTTTGGGGACCCCTGCCGTAAGGGCTTCGTTTAAGTGAGAAGGTGAGGACAGTCCCATTAGGATTGAGAGAGAGACCGCATTCACATGACATTTATTTGCAGCATATTGTTGTAATTGTTCTAGTTTATTATTAGCTGTTGTTGTTAATGTCTTACTGTGCTTAACTTTGTAAATGAAGCTTTATCATAAGCATGAATGTGTGGGGAGGAACAGTATATATAGATAAGTTCACCACACGCTGTGGTTTCAGGCATCCCCTGGGGGTCTTGGACCGTATTCCCCATGGGGGGGGGCACAATGGTAGAAATAAATAAGAACATTGGGCTGAGAATTCTGATAGGAATTCTCGTGGAGAACCCGAGCCTTTATGGGGCCAGCTTCCAAACAGTCTGTTTCCTTTCTTTTTCTTTTTCTTTTTTTTTTTAAGCAAGAGGAAGGGAGATAGTGAGGCAGACTCCTGCATGTGACCCAACTGGGATCCACCCTGGCACCCCATCTAGAGCCGATGCTCGAGTATTGAGCTATTTTTAGTGCCTAAGACCAATGTGCTGGGACTAACTGAGCCATCCTCAGTGCCCAGGCCCATGCTTGAATCTATCAAGCCACTGGCTGTGGGAGGGGAAGAGGGAGAGAAAAGGGAGAGGGAGGGGGGAGAGGGAGGGAAGAGAAGCAGATAGTCACTTTTCCTCTGTGCTCTGATCAAGAATTGAACCTGGGATATCCATGCGCCGAGCCAGTGCTCTATCTACTGAGCCACCAGCTAAGGCCACAACCAGTTTCTCTACCTGCATGAGAGAGGGGCTCTCAGGACTGTGCCAGCCAGGTCACAGACTGGCAGCTGTGAGTAGGAACTGTCCTGGAGACCGGGCTTGTTTGAGCTGCACGGTACTTTAAAACTAGGGAACTTAGAGTTGAACTCTAAAATTTCTACTGATGTAGGTAAAAATAGTTGAATATCAGCAGTTTCATCTGTTCAACATGACAGGCAAAACTCTGAATTCCTGATTCTGAAGGACAAGATGTGGGGCACGGGGCCTGTTTACTTTCTTCCATAGAACCGAGAAATTGGCCTTGACCTGTTCTTTTTGGACGGTGTGCACACCCTCCAGGGCTGCGGGTCCCACCACGACCTGTTACTGTATCAGGCCTGCCCGCCCATCCATCTGTATTACCTGCCTGATCCCATTCGCATTTGCCACTGTGACTCTTGTTTGCACTCTGACACTGGTTGGTCACTGACCTTCTCTGGGCCTCAGTCTCCCCATCTGTAAAATGGAGACCACACCCTGCTTTTTTAGGGCACGGTGAAGAGCTGATAAAACCTCATTGCTGAAACCACTGTGGGAATTGTACATTATTGTGCTTCTATAGGGAATTATTACACATAATCCAATGTCAGTAAATGATGAAATCTTCTACCCCCAGCTCCCTCCCAGCCCAGAGGGCCTGCCCGTGAGCACATGAACATCTCCCCACAGTCTGACTGCCTGATGCTCACTGATGCAAGCCAGTGCCCGTGAGCACATGGACATCTCCCCACAGTCTGACTGACCGATGCTCACTGATGCAAGCCAGTGCCCGTGAGCACATGGACATCTCCCCACAGTCTGACTGACCGATGCTCACTGATGCAAGCCAGTGCCCGTGAGCACATGGACATCTCCCCACAGTCTGACTGACCGATGCTCACTGATGCAAGCCAGTGCCCGTGAGCACATGAACATCTCCCCACAGTCTGACTGACCGATGCTCACTGATGCAAGCCAGTGCCCGTGAGCACATGGACATCTCCCCACAGTCTGACTGACCGATGCTCACTGATGCAAGCCAGTGCCCGTGAGCACATGGACATCTCCCCACAGTCTGACTGACCGATGCTCACTGATGCAAGCCAGTGCCCGTGAGCACATGGACATCTCCCCACAGTCTGACTGACCGATGCTCACTGATGCAAGCCAGTGCCCGTGAGCACATGGACATCTCCCCACAGTCTGACTGACCGATGCTCACTGATGCAAGCCAGTGCCCGTGAGCACATGAACATCTCCCCACAGTCTGACTGACCGATGCTCACTGATGCAAGCCAGTGCCCGTGAGCACATGGACATCTCCCCACAGTCTGACTGACTGATGCTCACTGATGCAAGCCAGTGCATGTGAGCACATGGACATCTCCCCACAGTCTGACTGACTGATGCTCACTGATGCAAGCCAGTGCCCGTGAGCACATGAACATCTCCCCACAGTCTGACTGACTGATGCTCACTGATGCAAGCCAGTGCCCGTGAGCACATGAACATTCCCCACAGTCTGACTGACTGATGCTCACTGATGCAAGCCAGTGCCCGTGAGCACATGAACATCTCCCCACAGTCTGACTGACTGATGCTCACTGATGCAAGCCAGTGCCCGTGAGCACATGGACATCTCCCCACAGTCTGACTGACCGATGCTCACTGATGCAAGCCAGTGCCCGTGAGCACATGAACATCTCCCCACAGTCTGACTGACCGATGCTCACTGATGCAAGCCAGTGCATGTGAGCACATGGACATCTCCCCACAGTCTGACTGACTGATGCTCACTGATGCAAGCCAGTGCCCGTGAGCACATGGACATCTCCCCACAGTCTGACTGACCGATGCTCACTGATGCAAGCCAGTGCCCGTGAGCACATGGACATCTCCCCACAGTCTGACTGACCGATGCTCACTGATGCAAGCCAGTGCATGTGAGCACATGGACATCTCCCCACAGTCTGACTGACTGATGCTCACTGATGCAAGCCAGTGCCCGTAAGCACATGGACATCTCCCCAGAGTCTGACTGACCGATGCTCACTGATGCAAGCCAGTGCCCGTGAGCACATGGACATCTCCCCACAGTCTGACTGACCGATGCTCACTGATGCAAGCCAGTGCCCGTGAGCACATGGACATCTCCCCACAGTCTGACTGACTGATGCTCACTGATGCAAGCCAGTGCATGCTCCGTTTAAGCAGAAGCTTGCTACCTGCAGGGGAGCTGACATCCCTTAACCCACGTTAATACTTACAATAGTAATCGAACGGCTAAGTGTGGCCTTTAGCAAACAAACGAGGAGCTGGAAACCCCAGAGGTTGTAGAACTCACCCTCAGAAGCACATCGGTGGGTGCTAGAGCTGTCTGGCTTCGTTTACTATCCCACACAACCTCGACTCCTCTGCTTCCCCTGTGGCGCATAGCACAGAGCCTGGCACACCGTAGGCCTACAATTAATGCTTACAATCCGTTCATCAGAGAACCTGGCAGGTGCCAGTCTGAGGCACAATTCACATCTCTTTCCACAAGAGGGCAGTCAAGTTAAATGCAAAAGTTCAGGACTAAGCATCCATTGTGTAAGACAAACAAAAAAAAATTTACTCCTGAAATGGGATCCTTTCTTTCTTTCTCTCTTTCTTTCTTTATTTTTTTTTTTTTTGTCGGCAAGCATGTCTCAGAGCGAGTTTTGATTCAGGAAGGTCATGAGAAGGGTCAGGTGGTTGGTTACTGGAAGCCCAGCCATATTCAGGAATTTTCTGATAAGCAGCCCCGGGCAGTGCCAGGCCCAGCGACTCCACTGGGCACAGTGGCCGGAGCCATGGAGGCCGCGTGGAAAGTCTAGACCTAGCACCTAGGGTTGCCAGGTAAAAAAGTACGGGATGGGCAGTTATATTTGGATTCAGATAAGCAAGGAGTAATTTCTTTAGTGTAAGTATTAGATATCCCTCCCCAATGTTGCGCCAAGAATTCTAAGCCTGGGATGGGGGGTTGGGAATGTCTTAATAACCGTGGTACTTAGACTTAGAAAGGGATGCACTGGGATTGGGGGAAGGCAGAGTGGGAGCTGGGAGGTGACCCGGTTTGGAGGCTCCTGGCGAGAGGTGATGGCTTAGACGAGAGTAGGTGAGGGAAGGAGGGTGGAGAGGTCGGGTGACTCTGGAGGAATATTTAGTAGGTGAAATCCATGGAACTTGGCAAAGGAATAGAGAGCGAGAGGGAGAGAGTGAAGGGTCTAAGGAGACCCTGAGGTCCTGTTCCCAGACGGAAGGTAGACGATGAGTTTGGAAAGGAAAAGTCACACATTTGATTTTGCAATGTTGAGTCTGTGGCAATTTTTGGAGGAAATTCAAATGGAGACGTGGTATCAGGCGGGGGGCTGACTTCCACGGGCTGCAGGGAAGTCGGGAGCCTGTGGGGCAGCTCACCTGCCAACCTGCTGCGGGCGATGATTTGCACTGGAACTGGGCCATCGTGTTTGCCTACTTTGAAGCAGGTCCTTTTGCCTCCAGAAGAGGGCCGCCACTAACGCTACCTAGCAGTGGTTGGTGGCGTGGAAGAAACCATATTGCCAAGGGGAGTGAGCTTTGGCTAGGTCTTCTGACTCCTCCCCCTTCTCTGACTCCTCCCCCTTCTCTGACTCCTCCCCCTTCTCTCGTAGGCCCTTGCCCAAGCACTAACTAGAGAGCTATGTTCTGGCTCAGCAGATTCTAGGTCCTGGTGTTAAGAGCTAGTGCTATTACCAAGGCCTAAGTGATCTGACTTTGAATTCAATTTGTTTATCTGTTTTTTATTTTATTTTATTTTATTTTTTATTTAGTGAGAGGAGGGGAGGCAGAGACCAGACTCCCGCATGTGCCCTGACCAGGATCCACCCTGCAAGCCCACTAAGGACGATGCTCTGCCCATCTGGGGCCATTGCTTCATTGCAACCAGAGCCATTTTTTAGCGCCTGAGGTAGAGACCATGGAGCCGTCCTTAGCGCCAGGGCCAACTCACTTCAATCGAGCCTTGGCTGCAAGAGGGGAAGAGAAGAGAGGGAGAAAGAAGCGAGAGGAGGAAGGATGGAGAGGCAGATGGGCGCTTCTCCTGTGCGCCCTGACTGAATCTAACTCGGACATCCACATGCTGGGCTAACGCTCCACCACGGAGCCAACCGGCCAGGGCCTATTTATCCATTTTTATCAGCCCTTGCCCTTAGTGACTACGCTCACTTAGGCTCCTTAGCAATCAGCCTCGCCTCCGATGCCCTGGCAACCCGTGCTATCTAGATGACTCAGTGAGAAGAGTGTGGTGCATCTTACAGGCGGGCAAAGGGGCATCATACCTGAATGGGTGAGTGGCCGAGAGAAGCAAATCCTCCTAGACTGACAATCTGATGCCCCTCCCCCGAGACTCCTGGGTGGGGCTGCTGTGCAGCAGACACTGTGCCAGGTCGGGTATACAAGGGAAGAGTGTCAGAACGGGACAGAGTCACCTGCCTTTCAGGACATGGGGCAGGAACCAGGTACGGCCCAACCCACGTTGAGTAACCCCCACTGACAGGGGCAGGTACCGCGTGGAGCCTGAGACCAGGATTTGAACCCTAGCCCCCGCCACTATTGTGCGATGGTGGCCGACACACCTTACCTTTTAACCTCTGAAATGGGGATGAGAAAATACCGCCTGCCTTGCAGGAGTGTTGAGTGAATTTAACCAACAAGTGCATTTTAAACATTATACAGATTGTCTTTTACAAAGAAGAGGCTGAACCCACGGAAGTAATTCTTATACTATTAAAAGCACTTTTAGAATGCAATTATCCCAGGTTCTAACTAATGAACTTCTATTACATACCTCCAGTCCGTGGCAACTGGGCAAAGTGCGTTCTTAGTTTCTGTTAAGCATCGCTCAACTTAATGTAAGTTTTTGTATTTAAGTCACGTACCCAGTACCCACTATAAGAGACCAACAGCGTGGTAAAAATCCGTAACTGTAGCACTTTCTTAGGCATTAGTTTATTTTATGTTATTTGTTTTATTTCATTTTGCATATTCATTTTAATTCAAATGAACGAATACTTATTGCACCTTGCATTCAGTTCAGGCTCTGTGCAGTTTCTGCACCGCGTCCAGCTTGCCCGCACCAGTTCATTCACATAGTAACTGCAGTGTGTGTACAGGCCTGGCGCACCAGTTCATTCACATAGTAACTGCAGCGTGTGTACAGGCCTGGCGCACCAGTTCATTCACATAGTAACTGCAGCGTGTGTACAGGCCTGGCGCACCAGTTCATTCACATAGTAACTGCAGCGTGTGTACAGGCCTGGCGCGCCAGTTCATTCACATAGTAACTGCAGCGTGTGTACGGACGGGCCTGGCGCGCCAGTTCATTCACATAGTAACTGCAGCGTGTGTACGGGCCTGGCGCGCCAGTTCATTCACATAGTAACTGCAGCGTGTGTACGGGCCTGGCGCGCCAGTTCATTCACATAGTAACTGCAGCGTGTGTACGGGCCTGGCGCGCCAGTTCATTCACATAGTAACTGCAGCGTGTGTACTGGCCTGGCGCGCCAGTTCATTCACATAGTAACTGCAGCGTGTGTACAGGCCTGGCGCGCCAGTTCATTCACATAGTAACTGCAGCGTGTGTACGCCAGTTCATTCACATAGTAACTGCAGCGTGTGTACAGGCCTGGCGCGCCAGTTCATTCACATAGTAACTGCAGTGTGTGTACGGGCCTGGCGCGCCAGTTCATTCACATAGTAACTGCAGCGTGTGTACGGGCCTGGCGCGCCAGTTCATTCACATAGTAACTGCAGTGTGTGTACGGGCCTGGCGCGCCAGTTCATTCACATAGTAACTGCAGTGTGTGTACGGGCCTGGCGCGCCAGTTCATTCACATAGTAACTGCAGCGTGTGTACGGGCCTGGCGCGCCAGTTCATTCACATAGTAACTGCAGCGTGTGTACGGGCCTGGCGCGCCAGTTCATTCACATAGTAACTGCAGCGTGTGTACGGGCCTGGCGCGCCAGTTCATTCACATAGTAACTGCAGCGTGTGTACGGGCCTGGCGCGCCAGTTCATTCACATAGTAACTGCAGCGTGTGTACGGGCCTGGCGCGCCAGTTCATTCACATAGTAACTGCAGCGTGTGTACGGGCCTGGCGCGCCAGTTCATTCACATAGTAACTGCAGCGTGTGTACGGGCCTGGCGCGCCAGTTCATTCACATAGTAACTGCAGCGTGTGTACGGGCCTGGCGCGCCAGTTCATTCACATAGTAACTGCAGCGTGTGTACGGGCCTGGCGCGCCAGTTCATTCACATAGTAACTGCAGCGTGTGTACGGGCCTGGCGCGCCAGTTCATTCACATAGTAACTGCAGCGTGTGTACGGGCCTGGCGCGCCAGTTCATTCACATAGTAACTGCAGCGTGTGTACGGGCCTGGCGCGCCAGTTCATTCACATAGTAACTGCAGCGTGTGTACGGGCCTGGCGCGCCAGTTCATTCACATAGTAACTGCAGCGTGTGTACGGGCCTGGCGCGCCAGTTCATTCACATAGTAACTGCAGCGTGTGTACGGGCCTGGCGCGCCAGTTCATTCACATAGTAACTGCAGCGTGTGTACGGGCCTGGCGCGCCAGTTCATTCACATAGTAACTGCAGCGTGTGTACGGGCCTGGCGCGCCAGTTCATTCACATAGTAACTGCAGCGTGTGTACGGGCCTGGCGCGCCAGTTCATTCACATAGTAACTGCAGCGTGTGTACGGGCCTGGCGCACCAGTTCATTCACATGCCTGGCGCGCCAGTTCATTCACATAGTAACTGCAGCGTGTGTACGGGCCTGGCGCGCCAGTTCATTCACATAGTAACTGCAGCGTGTGTACGGGCCTGGCGCGCCAGTTCATTCACATAGTAACTGCAGCGTGTGTACAGGCCTGGCGCACCAGTTCATTCACATAGTAACTGCAGCGTGTGTACAGGCCTGGCGCACCAGTTCATTCACATAGTAACTGCAGTGTGTGTACAGGCCATTTTGCATTCTATCCTTTTAACATAATGTTATGAACACAGCCATTTAGGGGACTTACTATAATTTACGTCTCGATGTTCCGATCATCGGACACAGCGTTGTTTTTCTGTCGTCTGCTAGGCCAGACTCCGCCGCAGCAGAGACCTCTTGATGTCGAGAGAGCAGCTGCCTCTGCTAACTTATCGTTCGGAGGATCTGCTTCTGGACCCGGGTCTGGAAGAGAAATACCTTAGGCTTTGGGTCTCAGGAACTAGCTTTACAGGACGTAGAAACAAACCTCTCAAGGTCGTGTGGGGCTGAAAACCTCCTCTCTGGTTGCGAAAGCGTCCATTGCACACGGGAAGAACTTCGTCTGGCTGAACATCGAGCCTGAGGGTCACGTGACTTCCTGGATGGGGCCCGCGGCCAACTAGCTCCCGATAGCAATCGCTGGGTCAGGAGCTTCTGGAAAGGGTTCTACCGCCCTCGCCAGTCATGTCATATGGATTGTGTGTGTGTGTGTGTTTCAAACTGTGGAACTGGGAAATGTCCTTCTCAAGAATTTCCTGTGGGGAGATCTGGCTCCTCTTCAAGCTCTTAAAAAGTTGCAAAGGGCTCTGAAGTTGTTTGATCTCCCAAATGAGATCATCTGCACTCTACCATATGTCTGTAAAGCAAACGTGGCCTCTGGTCTCTAGAAGCTGCGTTCCAGTGAAGGAACGTGCTGAGACAACGTCCATCGCCCGGTCTCTGCCTGACCCTCGGAGACACACGCGTAGGGGCAAATCGGTCACATGCTGCGAGTGAGGAAAGCGGCTAATTGGCAGAGGACAGCCAAGCACAGCAGTATTTGAACAGGTCCAGCCTCGCACTGGCCAGGTGACACCAACTTCGGAAAAAGAAACAACGACACACATACTGCAGGAAGCCCGGAGCAACTGGCATGAGATTAAAAAAAAATAAATTAAAAAATCAGACATTCTTTTTTCCCAGATGAGATGAGGCCACATCCGCTTATTCCTATAGGAAGAGGTCGTGAGTTATTTCTACAGGAAATATTTTAATGAAACGGTGGCTAGAAATCTCCTTCTCTGTCAGGTTTCCAGATGCTTTCGTGACGTTCAGCGCCTTCCGGAGAAGGTTCCCCGAGGTGTCCGGGTATTGTCACTGTGCCGACAGTCAAGGGCGGGAGCTGGCGGAGACAGGTGAGCACGCCGAGGTGGGAGTGGCATCCACCGGGCCTGAGACACTCACCCTCATTACCTGCAGAGCGGGCGTCGCAGGGCCGGTCTGCCCCCAGCCAGGCGGCCGTGGGTGTCGCACGGCCTGGCTAGCAAGCTTTCCTCTGTGGTGCTCTGAGCACCGCGGCTGCTGACCCACTTGGCGCCATTGTGCACATGGGAAGGAGGCCCCTACCCCTCTGGCCGGTGCCGCTGGGAGGTTGGCAGGTGGAAGACAGGATGGGTTTGGTCTCCTCTCCCTCGTCAGAGCGGCTTGTGCTGTGAGCCACCTGCACAGCCCTGCCCGGCAGCCCGGACTTTGGAAACCATTAACACTCGTTCAGACCCGATGCCTAATGGCGAAGGCTCTGGTCCTCTTCTTAGTATCTGTTTAAGTGGCAAGATCGGGACTTCCATGCGGAACGGAGCCTCACCTGGGGACGCTGGCTGTCTTTGCTCAGGTTTGGAGCTGCTCCTCGATGAGATTTACGACACCATTTTCGCTGGCCTGGGCCTTGCTTCCACCTTCGCGGAAACCACCCTGTACCGGATATTGCAGAGACGGTTCCTGGCAATACAAATGGTCCTTTCCGGCAGGTTCCGATGTGAGTAACCAGCCTTCGGCAGACGTGCACCCTTCTGCCAGGAGGCGGGCAGGCGGGCTGTCAAGTCGCGCTGCGGTCCCCCGGCGGTTCCAGCCACGTGGGCGCGGGGAGATGAATGACTGTGAGCGGGAGCCGTGCGCCCCGCCCCGCGCTGCGCGAGCTGTACGCGCGCCCACGGTCGTTCACGGCCCTCTCTTCTGCACGCGTTTCTCCCAGGCCCCACAAAATGCGAAGTAGAGCGGTTTGCAGCGACCAGCTTCGGTCACCCCCACATTCCGAGCTGCCGCCGAAACGGGGACTACCAGGCCGTGCAGTGCCAGAGGGAAGGGCCGTGCTGGTGTGTGGATGCCCAGGGCCAGGAGGTCCAGGGAAGTCGACGGCAGGAGGCCTCGCCGGCTTGCGGTGGGTTTTCCTTCAGCCCACCCCTCCCCAGTTTGGTCTGGTCAGGCCAGAAGCCTTTGTTTCTCCAGACCAGCTGCTCCAGGGCCCGTTGATGCTGCTAATACCCCTTAACCTCTAACCTCTTAACCTGTAACGTGCTTCTGGTCCTGGGTCAGACGTGGGTTCTTCCTCAGACATAGGTAGGGCCTCACGCGTGAAGAAAAAGAAAGGAGACTTAAGTTTAGAGGTGCCACGAGACAAGTGGAACACAAAGCAAGGTGGGACCAATTCTGCCTCCCAGAGTATATGAGAAGGAGATACTCAGAAAGGCTTCCTGGAAGAGGTGACATTTGAACAGGGTTTTAAAAGACAGATGCTTCCAGAAGGAGGAACATATGGACAGGTGAGCTCTGTCTAAAGAGCAGCAGAAGCTAAGTGAGAAGGACATTAATAGTAGGCGTTTGTCTGCTGCTGGCCACAGACTCTGAGAAGAATAGAGAACACAGCTGGTTGGAGCACCATCAAGGTGGGGTTCTGAACTTGGAGAGTGGCCGCAAAGGAAGGCATCACATGGAGGTTTTCCACGTTGAAGCAAAGGCTTAGGGGCTTCATCCTGGAGGTCAGGTGGAGACGTTGAGGGGATTTAAGCAGGTGAGTGAGTACCGTGATGGGTTCTGTGTGTAAGAAAGATCACCCGGAGATTTCAGACGAAAGACCGAAAGGAACCTTGAAGGTCATAGCAATGTCCTGAAGAGAGCTCAGGGGACTAGATGACTTTCCGGGCGTTGCTTCAGCAAATTACTACAAAGAGCATGACTTAGGACAGCAGAACCATATTCTCTCTCTCACAGTTCTGGGGCCGAGAAGTCCAAAATCAAGGTGTCAGCAGGACCAGGCTTCCGCCGAAGCCTCCGGGGGGATTCCTTCCTTGCATCTTCTTAGCTGGTGGTGGTTGCCGCCAACCTCCGACATTCCTTGGCTTGTGGCAGCCTCGCTGCAAACTCTGCCTCTGTCATCCCAGGTCTTCCTCTGGGTCTGCCTCTGTGTCTCTTCTCCTCTTCCTACAGTGACACCAATAATGTAGGATTAGGAGCTCACACTAGTCTGGGTTCGTCCTAACTCATTGCATCTACAGTGGCCCTCTTTCCAAATAAGGTCACATTCTGAGGTTCCAGGAAGGGCATGGGTTTTTGGGAGACCCTATTCAACCCAGGACGGGGAGCGATACTAAAGTAGAAGCAGTGCACGGGGGAGAAGGGTGTAGACTTAACAAACGTCTCTAGGCGTTCGGTGAGACTCAGTTCCGTCAGACCAGTGAGATTCTGCAGGGTGGGAGCCAGGAGCATGTGCAGGGTTGCTACTTGGGCAAACTGGGTGGATTCAGCAAGTTTGAGATCGTTAAGGAGTGCAGGTCTTTTTTTACCCTCTAATCGGTGTGTGTTGGTGTTCATTCACCAAATCCTGTTAAATCACTTGATCTCGCCAACTTAACGTGTTGAGTCTTCTACACGTGTTTGGTTGTATGCTTGCTGCTAAGTGGGAGGCTAGAGAAAACGTGAAGTTCTGCCTTGAAGGTATTCACAATTACCTTTTAATTTTATCAAAACTCACAGAACATCGTACCCTCTGCTTTTCCGGCAGAAATGAAAAGCCACACTTTTCCAAATTAGAACCAAGAGTGCTACCCAAATGCATGAATCACACATTTTTACTTTTTCTTTCTGGGTTGATCAATCCTATTTCTGTGGAAACCAAATGGCACATGGAACCACTATCTGAATTTTTTTTTTTCTTTTTGCCTTGGTAACACTACCTATGAATGGAAGAGAGGTGCTCTTAATTTGGAAGGCAGTGAACTTTATTCCTTCCACACCTTCCTGTAATATCCATTAAAGGAAGCCATGGCTTCTCTAAAGGTTGTTATGTGTTCTGAGGTTGCCATTCTTCTCTCTCTCTTTCTCTCTCTCTCCCCCTGACCACATGTTCCATTCTTCCTCTGTTGCCTGGTTACGGGGGAAAATTGGCTGACTTCCTTTTTGACATCCAAGTGAATGGAGGGGAAAGAATTATTCTAAGAAGTTGGGATGGTGGGTGGTTGAAAACCTCTACTAGTTATGGTTCCATGGAGAAAAATAGAACTTACTTAGCTTTTCACCGATGTAACTGAGACACTGGAACTTGAATTTAAAGTCGCTTTTTCTTGGTGTGATTACGGGTCAGCCTAGGCTTTTTGGATGGAGTGGCCTGACCACGCTGGAGGTGACTGAGCCGGTCACTGTATCATTAGTGATTTCCAGGCGAGGTCAAGGAGCCGAGGAGAATGTGCTGAGTGTGTTTGCCAGGTGGCTATCATTAGTCTCTGTCAGAGGAAACACCGTAGTTCCTGGATATATAAGAATGTTATAGATTACAACATAGAAACAACAGTTATTATAGGAAACACTAAGAGCATTTAAGGCATGCTTTTTATCCTCAGACACTACAGACTAGCTAGCTGAGGACAAAGCTGCCCACAGAAAAGACGGGACAGCCGCAGGAAGAGCGTATAACGAAGCATTAAAGTCCATTAAGAATTCCAGCTAGAATAACCACGCTGATTTAACAAAATAGGAATTTGTTGGTATACCAGTTGCCTGGGGCTGCAGTAACAACTGACCACAGAACGGGTGGCTTCACACGGCAGAAATGTATTCTCTCTGGAGGCCGGGCGTCTGGAGTTAAGGTGTGGGCAGGGCTGAGCTCTCTAGAGGCTCCAGGGAAGAACCTTCCCTGCTTGCCCCGTCCTAGCTCCCAGCTTCTGGCTGGCTGCATCCCTCCCGTCTCTGCCTCTGCCCTCCTGTGGTTTCTTCCCTGTGTGTCTCTCAGGGTTAGCACATGGCCTTCTAATCAGGACACCGGGCCTTGCATTCAGGGCCCCCTCGAACCCAGTGTGACCTCCTCTTGACTCATGATATCAGCAGAGACCTCCTTCTGAGGTTCCAGGTGGACGTGCATAATGGGCGAGGGGCAGGGAGGGAGACATCGTTCGACCCAGTCGAGCCAGTTGGTGCATGTGTGTGGTCAGCTTTTGAGAAAGTGGCCAAAGTCCAGGAGCCTTGCCTCAGAAGGGGGCCACCCGGGAGTGAGAGCCAGGGGAGGAGGTCGTGTCCACTGGAACACCCAGTCCCCAGCATGGCCTCCGTGGACACCGCTCAGCATGAAAGCTAAAAAGTAAAAAGACACAGAGGAAAAAGAGGCACAGAATGTAGGTGTCCTGGGTGGGGGGTTTTGACCTCTCCCTATCAGAGAGAGCCAAGGGCTGTCCCAGGATGGCTTGTGATGCTAAAACCGTGTTTCCTGTCTGCTCCGTGTGGCACAGCTGGGGACCAGTCCTGTCCCGCCGAGCGGCGGCGGGCCCTGTCCAGACTCCGCTTCGGGCCCCTGGGCTACTTCAGCCGGCACAGCTTGTCCTTGGCTTCAGAGGAAAGACGGGTCTCCCGGACAGGGGCTGGCGCGGCCGCCTCCTGCCCACCCGCGATCAAGGAGCTCTTTGTGGACTCCGGGATCCTCCGCCCCATGGTCGGCGGGAAGAGTCAACAGTCTCCCGCCTTGGAGAGTCTCCTCACAGAAGCCATCCGGGTGCTGTTTCCCTCCCGAGACCTGGCCCGTCTTGCTCTGCAGTTTACCACCAACCCCACGCGGCTCCAGCAAAACCTCTTCGGAGGAAATTTTTTGGTGAATGTCGGCCAGTTTAACTTGTCTGGAGCCCTTGGCACAAGAGGCACCTTTAACTTCAGCCGGTTTTTCCAGCAACTTGGACTCTCCGGTTTCCAGAACGGAGGAGGACTTGTTGACCCAGCCAAGCCCCTCTCTGCGGGATTGGGTTCGAGTCCTGCCCTGGAAACAGCCGGAGGCGCTAAGGAGGGCAGTGCTACGAATAGACCAGGTGTGGGCAGCTTCGGCTTTGAAGTCAACTTGCAAGAGAACCAAAATGCCCTGAAATCCCTGGCTTCCCTCCTGGACCTCCCAGAATTCCTTCTGTTCCTGCAGCACGCGATCTCCGTGCCCGAAGACATAGCCGGGGATTTGGGCGATGTGATGGAAACGGTGCTCAGCTCCCAGGGTTGTGTGCCGACACCCGGCAGCCTTTTTGTCCCGTCCTGCACGGCGGAAGGAAGCTACGAAGATGTCCAGTGCTTTGCTGGGGAGTGCTGGTGTGTGGATTCCCAGGGCAAAGAGCTGCCCGGCTTGAGGGTTCGAGGTGGACGGCCAAGGTGCCCTACGGAGTGTGAAAAGCAAAGGGCTCGGATGCAAAGCCTCTCGGGCAGCCAGCCCGCGGGGTCCAGCCTGTTTGTGCCTTCCTGTACCAGCCAGGGCCGCTTCTTACCTGTCCAGTGCTTCAACTCCGAGTGCCACTGTGTTGACGCGGAGGGCCAGCCCATTCCTGGAACCCAAAGTGCACCTGGACAACCCAAGCGATGTAAGTCTGTTGGGTAGCCAACCTCCAAACTCTTGATTCTCTTTTGGGGCCCGGACATAATGCATTAATTACATTAATTACAGCAGATGAAGAATCCAGTCTTTGCGAAATCTCAAGCTTACTGTTGCTGTAATGGCATCATTTTCTGGTTAATTTAAAACATTGTCCAGAAAAGTCTTGATAACGTTAACCATTTTAATGAGTGACTAGGGAGATTTATTTGGCTTTAAGGGGTCACCAGGTACATGCCTGCAGTGTTGACAGCAGCTGGTCTCAACAGTGCCCGTTGAGTGACAGGGATGCTCTCTGTCCAGATGTGATGGGGTCTACAGCTATTTAAGGTTCTAGATGGAGTTTGGAAAACTAAGAACTTGCATCTCGGCCTTCTGTGCTGACAAAGCTCTTTAACCCGACAACCTCCTCCTTGTTCCTCTCCAGGCCCCACGCCCTGCCAGTCACAGGCGGAACACGCCTTCCTCCAGGTGGTGCGGACCCTGGGCTCTAATTCCAGCATGCTGCCCGCCCTCTCCAGCATGTACATCCCACAGTGCAGCACCGAGGGGCAGTGGACTCGCCTGCAATGCGACGGGCCCCCTGAGCAGGCCTTCGAGTGGTACGAGAGATGGAAAGCTCAGAACAGTGGTGGCCAGGACCTGACCGTTCCCGGGCTGCTGATGAGGATCGCGAGCTACAGAGAGGCAGCTTCCAGAAGCTTTCGTCTCTTTATTCAAAGCCTGTATGAGGCTGGCCAACAGGACATCTTCCCACAGCTGGCCAGATACTCTTCTCCCCAAGATGTCCCTCTGGCCGAGTTGGAAGGGAACCGGACCCAGCCTGGTGACAATGTCCTCCTCCAGCCCTACCTCTTTTGGCAGATCCTGAACGGCCAGCTTCACCAATACCCGGGGCCCTACTCGGACTTCAGCACCCCTCTGGCGCACTTTGACCTTCGGACCTGCTGGTGTGTGGATGAAGCTGGTCAGAAAGTGGACAGAGCCTGGGCCGAGCCAGGCAAGGTCCCAGCATGTGAGTTAAACTGTGTGAAGAACTGGATTGGTGCTTTTGCAACAAGGATGTCTGGTGGGAGGGCATTGAGTGCCGAGACGGACTGGAGCTTGGATGTGGCTAGGGTGTGGGTGAGGCCACCAAATGCATGTCAGCTTGGGCCGCTCTAACGGAACACCACAGAGTGGGTGGCCGAACCCACAGACGTTT
Organism: Saccopteryx leptura; assembly: GCF_036850995.1. Taxonomy (NCBI): domain Eukaryota; kingdom Metazoa; phylum Chordata; class Mammalia; order Chiroptera; family Emballonuridae; genus Saccopteryx; species Saccopteryx leptura. Next base: position 365,342,635 of record NC_089505.1, read on the forward strand.
ATTCCTCACAGTTCAGGAGGGTGGAAGTCCACGGTGGCGGTGCTGGCAGATTCGCCCCTGGTGAAAGCGCACTTCCTGGCTTGCGGGGGCCACTCCTCGCTGTGCAGTCACATGGCAGAGGGAGGAGGAGCTCTGGTGTGTTCATCTTTTCATGAAGACACTAACCTCATCAGGAGGACCCCACCCTTCTAAACCTAGTCACCCCCCCGAGGTCCCACCTCTAAACACCGTCACACTGGGCGGTAGGGCTTCAATACATCCATTTTTGGAAGGACAGAGACATTCAAACCAGAACCCTGAGGCTCATAGAAGGGCAGCGACATCCCTATGTCTACGTCCTCAGGGTTTGGGGACATTAATGCCACTCGTTTTAAAATTTTCATGTAATTATTTACATCAGTACCTCATACTTTAACTGGACGTCTTCAGTTTACAAAACATCATCTTAGGCCGGATGATGGCTATCCAGTGAACATGACCTGGCTCTTACCCACTATGGCTAATGCTTTGCTGACCTCTCATAGGCCATACACTGTTTAATGAACCCACACCTGTCATGTTGGTCTTGTCACTGACAAGGACACTAAGTGCTTGGGACCTCAGAAAATGCTTCTGCTTTCCAATTGCCTTGTATTTGCTTGAGGGGATTTAATTATAGGACTGAAGGAAGACCCTCTGAGTGAGGTCTGTGAGTTCAGGATGGTGACAGGTGGACTTTGTAAGAAAGCCATGGGGCCCTAGCCGGTTGGCTCAGTGGTAGAGCATCAGCCTGGCGTGCAGGAGTCCCGGGTTCGATTCCTGGCCAGGGCACACAGGAGAAGCGCCCATCTGCTTCTCCACCCCTCCCCTTCTCCTTCCTTTCTGTCTCTCTCTTCCCCTCCCGCAGCCAAGACTCCATTGGAGCAAAGTTGGCCCGGGCGCTGAGGATGGCTCTGTGGCCTCTGCCTCAGGCACTATACTGGCTCTGGATGCAACAGAGCGACACCCCAGATGGGCAGAGCATCGCCCCCTGGTGGACGTGCCGGGTGGATCCTGGTTGGGCACACACGGGAGTCTGTCTGACTGCCTCCCCGATTCCAACTTCAGAAAAATACAAAAAAAAAAAAGAAAGCCATGGTGAACGAGGCCAACTCCGTGTCAAAGTAAAATGCCTTGTTACCACCTAGACAGAAGAGCAGCAGTTTGAAACCACAACCAGAGAGATTCGACACTCTTATTTCCAAACCAGAATCTCTCTTGCCAGCGCTGTTAAGGTTCGGGGTAACATCATAGCTGTTTACGGCCACTGAAATCTCTGCATTCACTCTCGGCAGTGCTCAGCGTTGCCCAGACCTTTCTGGGTCAAGTTAAAATCCATTGCTATTTCGATGTTAGCCGAAGTTTAGGCTTTAGCACCTGGGGTATGTGTTGAACGTGCGATGACAGGCGTCGTACCCTGGGCGTTTCGAATGGCCTCGAGACCCCAGTTTTAGGACTCCTCATCGAAAGGTCAGGTTCTAGAAATAGGCTAACCCTCCAAGTCAACACATAGATGTCGACCGCAGCATAGATTACATTAGGCTGTCTGAGTAAACACGCTTAGCGCAGTGCCTGGTGTGGAGCAGAGACGAGCTCTTACCAATCTTACATAGCAGGTCCTCCGTAAATGAAATCGTGGAGACAAAACAGAAAGAACATCCCAGGTCTTGGCGAGAGCTGGTGAGCAGGAAACAGCTGTGGCGTGAATGTGTGTGTGTGAGTGTGTGTTTGTGCACTCTTCCCAGGGGTCAGGGGAGCCGTACGTGGTGGTGAGCCCACCTGCTGTGTGTGTACCCCCCCCCCCCCCAGGTCCTGGCTCTTGCGAGGGAGTGAAGCGTCGCGTCCTGCAGTTCCTGAAGGAAGCAGAAGAGCTCGTCCTGGCGTCCGACAGTTCTTGGTTCCCCCTGGGGGAGAGTTTCCTAGCGGCCAAGGGCATCCGGCTGACCGACGCGGAGCTGGCCCTTCCTCCCCGGTCCCCGTCCCGGGAGATGTTTGCAGAGACGTTCCTGCGTGGGGGCGACTATGCCATCCGCTTGGCCGCTCAGTCCAGTGAGTGCCGTGGGTGTCTGGGGTCTTGTTCCCTCTTGGGGGGGGGCAGGAGCTGGAACATGCTCTTCAGTCACCACCAGGGCTTTGCTGCCTGTGCTTGGTCGCCCCAGGCTGCTGGGTCCCCGGGAGGGAGAAGGCAGTGGTTTGGGGCACCGTCCGACCTGAGGTGTGCGTAGCTCTCTGGGATGCTCCCTAACAGTCTGGCAGAGCCCCTGGGGGCAGGTCTCCATACCCCCCCCCCCCCAGCCTCCAATGCTCATACTCCTCTCTTAGCCAGTTCCAAAGCTTGACTCCGTTTCTCAAAGCTTACGGACACCCCCAAGGAGAGAGGAGAAGGACCCTCATTACTGAAACATTACTGGTTTGGGGGGCTCCTTTCATGTGTGAGCTCATCTAATCCTGACAGTGACTCTAAAAACAAGCCTATCCCCTGCACGTGGCAGAGGCGGACGCTCAGAGTGCCCACGGTGCTCTAGCCTGTAACAGCAGCTCCCGGTTACTGGGCACACCCCTGGCCAGGCACCTGCAGCGCTGTGTGGATCGCTGCGTCCTGGCATTTCACCCTCCAACACTCTGACAATGACGCCATAATAATGGCCGCCTGCGATTCTTCCCAAACGTGGAAGCTGAGGTTAAGGCACGGGCCCAGGTTCACCCAGTAATACCAGCAGTCTGTGGTCTGGCCCCTGAGCCTCGTGCCCTGCCCAGCCGACCCCCAGCCTAGGCCCGTCTCATCCCACAGCCCCTGCCCTTCCTCCACGGCCTGCAGCAGCTCTGGCCGGGGGTCTGACGGCCCTCCCCATCCTCTCACCCACGCCACGCGGACTAGAGGGCGGTTTAAGATTCCTGTCTCCAAGCCTACCCTTCCCTTGTCAAATGATCTCAGCTGACTCCCTATCCGGAGTTTTCGGGTGTTGGGTCACAACTGGCAAAGCAGTCACCCCCTGACACCATCAGAACCCAGGCAGAGAGTGCCCACTCCCATGGCCAGAGCTCTCCGCTTCCCTATTCCTGGGACGCCTGCTGCCCCCTTGGGTGGGTCAGTTGCCTTTGTTCTCATCACCCCACAGTGAGGCAAGAACCTCCCATGTGCCAGCTCTGGTCCTGCTCCCCCCCCGCACCTGCCTTCTCTTTCGGAGGACAGGGCATTACGTCCTGTTTTACTCATCCATACATCCCAGGCCTGGCAGGTCGTGGGGGCCCAGTACGTGCTGGTTAACCATCCTTCCCGCCTCTGCCTTCCCCTCTTTCTTTCTCTTCCGTCCTGTCTCCGCCCCCCACGCCCAGGTGGCTTCCTCTCTCTGTTCCTCTGAGGCCTGAGGACTTCTGCTTTGGGGGAGATGCCTGTTGTCTTGCATTTTGTGTGTGGATGGGCTTGGACACAATTAAAGAGTGCAGGAGTGGGATTTGGCCCCGGGGAGCTGTGCCCACTTTGATTAGGGAGGGAAATTCGGGTTAGGGAACGGGAAGTGGCTGGTGCCACAGAGATTTATTCACTGAAAGGTGATGATGGCATTTTCTTCTGAAGTCAAGCTAAGGAAGGCCCCTTCTTAGCCGCGCTCTCTGAATTTTCACGTCCTGTGCGGTAGACAGCGAGGGCGTGTCTGGGGAACAGGAGCGGGGTGGCTCGTTTCTCCCGGAATCCCCCAAGATGAGAAGCGGCGTCTCATCTGTTGCAGAGGAGAGGAAGCTCTTGTGTGTAGACTGCCAGGTCCAGCAGAGTCTGAGGACTGGAGGCCCAGGACGGGAAGGGTTTAGGGGCCACAAAGTGTCTTTGGACAACAGCACAGGGTAGCAGTGTCCTCGGGTGAGGGAGACGTGGGAGGAAAGGTCCATGGCTGTGCCTGGCATGGGCTTGGTGCTCAAGCTCTTTTGATATAAATATCACTCTTACCCTGTTAAGGACGAGGCCCATTTCACAGATGGGGAAACAGGCTCAGAGAGGTTGGCGAGTTGTTCATGATCACACAGCCGAGAGATGTCGTGCCAGGCACCAGGCAGAGGCTTATAAGACTCCCGAGTGCTGTCCACTGCACCATAGTGGGTCTTCCCTCCCTCCCTCCTTCCCTCCCCTTCTCTCCTTCCCTCCTCAGTCCCTCTCCCTCCTCATGCATGCATCCCCCCCCCCCCATCAAATATCTCTTCAGTGCCTACTAGGAGGCAGACATTGCTCCACATGCAAAGTAAACTGGAACCCTTGCCCCAGAGGGTTAGCTGCTGCCCCGGAAGACACAAACCTGACTGAGATAACTGGCCTAACGTGTAGTAGGTCGCTGGTGGAGGGTGCCGTGGGGGAAGCCAGGGGGCGGGGGTCACCACGGAGAGCCGAGGACGGGCTGCGGCCCCGTGAGCAGGCGACCCTGCAAGTCACGGCGCCCTCCTCGCTGAGCCTGCTGCCCCCCGCCTCGGGGCGTGAGTCCTGACTTCACGGAGCTGTGGCCAGGATGAGAGACCTCACTGAGCAGGAGCTTCGGAGGGGCTAGAGACCCACACAGTAAGAGTCCGGCAGGAAGGCCGGAGGGCAGGATGCACGGACCCGCTCCTGTGGTCCAGGCCCGGCCCCTCCACCGCTGAGCGGTGAGACCTCGGGTGAGCTGTGCAGTGCACCCGTGCCTCAGCTTTCTCGCCCACTGAGTGGGGCAACAGTAGCTCCCCGAGGGTGGTTGTGAGACCTCAGTGAATGAAAGTGTGCACATCGATGGTGCCGGGCCCACGGAACCTGTGAAGTAAATGTACCTGTTATTCCCATTATCTCGTGTGTTGAAGACACTCCACTGATCTAACTGACTTTCTATGGAAGTTATTGCGAGGAGACTAAAAGGACCCCTTAGAGGGTCCCCAAACTTCTTACACAGGGGGCCAGTTCACTGTCCCTCAGACCGTTGGAGGGCCGCCACATACAGTGCTCCTCTCACTGACCACCAATGAAAGAGGTGCCCCTTCCAGAAGTGCGGCGGGGGCCGGATAAATGGCCTCAGGGGGCCGCATGCGGCCAGCAGGCAGTAGTTTGGGGATGCCTGGCTTAGACCGTCAGCCTACATTTTTCTTGTTAACGGACAATCTGGTGGGTGCCGACCCACCGTCCGAGGAGCCTCTGCCTCCTTTTGGGTGGAAACGTTTGTCACACAGACAGGAAGGCCTCCTCGTGCTGGAACGGGGACGTGCTCGGCTCTCCTCAGTGACAGAACCCACCCCGCTGGGCGTCCCCAGGCCCGGTGGGTGCTCACCTCTCCTCCCCCTCTCCCTGGTCTGCAGCCCTGGACTTCTACCAGAGTCGCCGCTCGCCCCTGGGGAATTCCTCCGGAGCGCCCCTGCTGCGGCCCGCCCCCTACGTGCCCCAGTGCGATGCTTTCGGGAGCTGGGAGCCCCTGCAGTGCCATGCTGGGACCGGTGAGGGGGATGGGCGCCCGTGGGAGGCCAAGGGACACCCCTCCTTTTTAGTGGTGGGGAAGAGCCCCCCACTGGGGGCAGGCAGCGGGGCTCCAGGCCCTCTTGGGTAGTGGGCGGCTCACCACTTAGCTCCCCTGGCCTCTGGGTGACTCCTCTGTCCCATGGGGGCAGTGGCCTTCTACCAGCCTGGCGCTCAAGTGGGTGGTTGCTGGGGGGACTGGGGTGCTAAGGCCCGTGATTGTGGACAGTGTCGGGCAGGGGGACAGATGGGGGACCTCGCTGGCACTGTTAGCAACGTCAAGGTGCACAGTGGTTTGCGGGACACCAGGGACGAGTCCCCGTGTGCTTCCTGAACTCCGGCCTGTGGCTCTTTTCCAGGGTACTGCTGGTGTGTGGACGGTTCGGGGGAGTACGTCCCTGCCTCGCTGACCGCCCGCGCCCCCCAGGCCCCCCAGTGTAAGTGAAGCCCGGATACTCCCTCACCTGACCCCGGAGTGGGCACTCAGGGCTGGTGGTCCCCGTGGTCGTTCCGCAGCCGGGGTGGGTGGAGGCCCCCGTGGGCCAGCCCGAGTGCAGGCAGGCCACTTTCTCCCAAGTCCCCGGGCCTGGGGGACCCTCCCAGAGCTTGGCCCGTCCTCATCTCTCAGGTGGAGGGAGGCAGCTGAGAGGTGACAGGCCTGGGCGCCCCCACCATCACCGCCCCGGGCAGTTTCACCCCCTTCTCTGGCTTCAACCACCGCCTCACATCTGCCCTGCTGCCCAGCCTCTCCCCAGGGTCTGACCCATGGAATCCGCTGCCCCCTCTCCATCTCCCAGGGCAATGCATCCCGCGTGGCTCTTTGTCCCTGCACCGCAGCCTGCTTCTCCTCTGAGCTTCCAGCTCTCCGTCCGTCCGTGCAGGACACCTGCATGCACCGAGCGCCTGGCCCTGACCTGCAGGCCAGTCCCCCGGGGACCCACGCCCCCCGGGGACCCACACCCGTCTGTTCAGAGCTGTCCTCTCTCCCCTGCAGGCCCCACCGCCTGTGAGAGAGCTCGAGCCAGCGGGCTGCTGTCCAGCTGGAAACAGGCTGGGTCCCAAGGACGCCTTTCTGCGACTGACCCGTCCATCCCCACCTGCCTACAGGTGAGGCTTTGAAGGCCCAGGAACGGTGTGACAGGACCAGGACTTTCTCCTACAGGCCAAGGATGGCTTTTCTAGTTTTCAATAAATTTGTTTTTGTTGAAAGCTCACAGGGAGGTGTAGGTCTGGATTTTTGTCTCAGTCCTGGCAGGGTCAGGCTGAGTGACCCTGGACAATGTATATAGCTTCTCTTTGCTTTAGGTTTTGTTTTTTGGTTGCTATTTGTTTTGTTTTATTTTGTTTTTATCATAGGATAGGACCAATTTTTTATCCTACCTAGTGCTAGGTTGTTTCAAGGATTGTTTTGAGGGCCCAAGAAAATACTGCTCATGAAAACTCTTTGGAAAATCACTACACGGATACACGCTCTTCCTGAGCCACCTTGGCAGAGTCGTTGTGTGCATTATTTCTCAGAGCTCAGTTTCTCAACACAGACGGGAGACGTCATACTACTGCCCCCCCCCCCCGCCCCAGCCCCCTGGTGATTGCAGCAACTCAGTGCTGTGGCTGGTGGTAGAAACACAAGCTCCCGGGGAAAGGGTTCCTGCCGGGAGCTGAACCACTGACCCGCCCAGTGACGACGTCTCCTGGGCCTCGGGTTTCTGCCCCTGAAACGGGCCTGATGGGAACACCGCTGCCTGTCTGTTCAGCTCCCAGGGGCCCTATGACAGTCCGATGAAATCCCAGGGCTGGGACAACCGTGGCCCCTGCCTCCTGGGTTGTTTCAACCATCAGGTTCAGGTCATGTAAGGAGAGGGTCTGGAAGGGGCTGGCCCCACCCCCACGCCACCCCCTCCACGTGGAGAAGCCATCACGAGTCGTTTTGTAAGCAACACTCTTGACATCTGCTCACTGACCTGTGCGCGGCAGAAGCATCTTTGAGGTGACCTGACCTCGGCTTTGTCTCAGACAGGAGAGTTTGCCGGGCTGCAGGCGTCGGAGCCTGGCATCCAGTGTGTGGACCAGGCCTCTGGAGAGGGCACCCTGCCCGGCAGAAACAGCAGTGCCCAGTGTGAGTAGTCGCCCCTCCCCCTTCACTCCCAAATTTTCCCCAAGCGTCCTGGGGTTGGGGTCCTGAGAGCTGGCTGCATGTCCCAGCTCTGCCGCCGCCAGGGCCCTGGGAGCCTCCAGCCTCACTCAGTGTTCTCATCTGTAAAATAGGAGCAACATTCCCCAATGTCGGGCTCTTGGGAGAAACACGTGTGGCAGGGAGCAGGGCTGTGCTTTGTCACTGAGGATCGCGAGCCAGCTCTGGTCCAGCTAAAGTGGGCACCAGGGCTTTGTGGTATGACCAGACGAACAGCACTGAGGACACAGTCCCGCCTGGTTCCTCGGCTCCGACCTAAAACCCGTCCGCATGCCCCGTGGTCCTGAGGACCAGGGCCAAGCTCCTCCCTGCAGCCAGGAGCCCCTTCGGTGGGTGTGGCTCCTGCATCTTCTGTTCCTCCGCCTCTCACACTTCGGGACCCGGGTGTCGTCAACTAGAGTCAGACTCTTGAAGAAGGCGTCACTCCCGCCCCGCTGGGCCTCATGTGCCGTGGTTCTGGGTCTGCCATATTCTGCCCCCTGACCCTGCCCCGGCAGATTCTCCCTCAGTTCCTGCGGCCTCTCCCTTCGCCGAGTCCACTGCCTTCCTGGCGGCTCCTAAACTGCCCCGTGCATGTCCACGTCCTATGATTGTCCCTCTTGTCACCCTGAGCTATAGTTGCTCTCTAACTTCTTCTTTTAAAACAAGAGTTTATTTGAGCCGAACTGGAGACGTCCGCCGGACAGCGAGCTCTTGAGTGCTCCCAATGGCTCTCTGGTCAAATCTGCTTTAAGACTCTAAAGTCCTCGAGGGCAGGCAGTGTGTGTGTGTGTGTGTATGTGTGTGTGTGTGTGTGTGTGTGTGTGTGGTGTGTAGTGGGGTACAGAGCTGCCAGCAGGGCCCTAGTTCAGCACCCCAGTGGGAAGCAGCCCAGACCCTGGTGAACCCTCCAAGCAGGTAGGTCCTCCCACCTGAGATCAAAGGGACGCCTGTGTGGGCACCTCCACAGCTAGTTCCCAGACAGCTCGGGTGGGCCTGCTGAGGGCGCCGGGCTGGTCTCCCCTCCGTGACGGGGGCCGAGGGTCCCGAGAGCCACTGCTCAGCGGGCAGGAGCCCATCCCTGCGGGAGCCGGGGGAATTTGTGGAGGTGTTGACGTGTTTGTTTTTATTTCTGGTTTAAAAGATTGTTTGGATATCAGATATTGACATATATTATATATTATACAAACATATATTCGCACAGTGAAATAGATGATGACGCATTCAAAGCTATTACTTAATTATCAGTCACTTACCTTTTATTTCTCCTGTCTACTCAAGTCGCAGGGCATTATAATAATTGTAAAATCTACACGAGCAAGTAGGTTAGATTCTCTGAATTGTGTCTCAGGACAGTAAATGAAGACCTTGCAAAACACACCGCTCACAAAAATGAGGGGATCTCACAAAAATGAGGGGGTCTTTTTATCGCTTCATCATTCCCTCATTCTTGTGAGCGGTGTGTTTCTCATGCTTGGGCCGCTGGGTCTGGGGCTGGGAGACACAGTACTCGGTGATTCTGACTTTGTTGCAAGTACCTTTCTTTTGCTACTTTTTTCTTCTTCTTCTTTGTTTTATTTCTTAATTTTGAAGCTTTATCTCTAAGCAGTGTTTTGAGGCATCAGAGACATTTAAGTAAGTCTGAAGACTTATATTTGTATAATAGAGAGTCTTCTCTACTTGTGAATGTGTATTTATGTTTGTAAAGAGACAGTGGGCTTCTTCGAAGGAAGAAGACTTGCCGGTTCTCTTTGGGGGGGGGGGGTTCTTGACCCTTGACTCTATTCCCAGTTCTGCCCCCAACCTGGGACGCCCACGCTCCTATTGCACACCTTTTCTCCCAAGCCCTGCTTTGCCCCCTTCTGCACGGGGCCTTTGTCAAGGCAGGACCCTGTCATGCTCATCTCTGTGGCCCTCAACAGCTGCCACCACGCAGGGGACACAGACAGCGCTCAGTGGGTATTTATGGGTGGGACTCCCGGCATGCGCTGCCCAGAAAAGAGATGCCACACTTAGGGTCGGAAGCAATCAGTGTTCATTGTCCAGGGTGTCTAAGAGGGCTCTGCCCATCGGAGACCTCGAAACTGGACTGATGTGTCTCCTCCAGGGACAGGTCAGGGAGCACAGCTCTCTTAGGGTTTGGGGAGACCCTATGTGGCTGGTTCTGCAAGGCTCAGGTGTGCAGAGACTGACCTGTTAAAAGGTGCTTTCACAGCTCTTATCCCATGCCGGTAAATAGGTACAACTGTCTAACAGTTCTACAGCTGGCAAAACTGTCTTAACAGTTCTACAGCTGGCTCAGAGGTTCTTCACATGTCCTAAGCCACACGACTAGCCGGTGCAGCGGCCAGCATGAACGTGAGCCCTCAAAGACTCTTTCTCCTGACCCACTGCACAGCGTGGTAGGGAGAGCTCAGATATGGGAGCCCGCCAGACAGATTTGACTGTCAGCTCTCCATGTCTTTGCTGGGTGACCTCGGACCAGTCCCTTAAACTCTCTAGATCTCAGCTTCCCAATCTCTGAAATAGGCATGCAGAATCATAGCTATTTTTTTGAGTCATTGTTAGGGTTAATTCAAATAGTTTCTGGGACCTGCTTAGTCTGGTGGTAAGGACGCAGCCTCAGGGGCCACACCGGGCTCCCACCTGCTGCTGTAAGTTCTTGGGCAGAAGAGTTAGTCTCGCTATGCTTCAGTGTCCTCCTCTGCAGGATAAGGGGTCTCACCCAGTGACAATGACATCGACACCCACGTCCTAAGATTTCCAAAGCAGGCAATAGTGTGTACTCTTTTTGTTGCTCAGAATAGTAATCACTGACGTTTATTATGTTCCAGGAACTCTCCTGAGCTTTTCACATGCCTTAATTTATTTGATTCACACCATACTTAGGAGGTAGGCCTTCTGGCTATCCTCACCACGTTATGGGTGAGGAGACTGAGTCTCAGAGAACTAAATTAACTTGCTCTAGGGCTCTCCACTGGTAAGTGATTGAACCAGGAGTCAAAGCCTGGCAGACTGGCCCCAGAGCCCACGGCCTGACTGTCTGCATCTTCCTCCACATTCACGTGGCACTTGGTCAGAGCCAACTGGGTCAGCCCACTGCAGTCCCAGTGCGAAGTTCTGGCCAGAGGCTTTCGCTCCTATTAGAAAGACCTCGAGGCTGCAGGCTGGAGATCAGAGTGAGTCGTTCCCCATGTCTGAGGCCCCCCAACTATCCTTGGGTCACAGGTGGATCGCCAGTCATAGAGCCAGACACACACAGGCAGGAAGGCTGTGCCCCAGAGTCAGATAATTAATGAAATCTCCAGTCAGGTGTGAAATTGTCCCATTGAGCCTGTCTAGTCTTTACTTTACTCGTTCACGCGCCTGTTTAACCCCTGCTTGTGGAGCTCGTGGTCTGGGCGAGCAGAGGACAGGCCCCCACTCCCTCCCGTGGCTCAGTCCGGTGGGGAGCCCGGTCTGTGGGCTGTCAGACTCTGGATGAACTGACACTGTGCAGGGCTCCACCAGCTGGCTGGAGAGCTTGGAGAAGGGAGACTAACTCAGGAGGCTTGGCAGACGCATGGAGGGTGTTGGAAAGCTAGAGGTGTTGAGCTGATAATGGAGGGTTGGACAGGAATGTTCTAGGCAGATGAGCAGGCAGAGAGGGAAGGGCATGAGGTGTGCGACCAAGGTCTGTACTGGGAATGGCAGCCACGCCCGGAGGCCCAGGGGGGCGGGAGGGCACGGAAGAGGAGAGAGAAGGCTCGGCCAGCAGGCACGCGGGGGAGCTGGGACGCCCGGCTTTGCTCCGGCTTCTTTGCGGTGGTGGGGACTGGAGGATGTGTGGGGCAGAGGGGTAGGGGCTGGGGCCCGAGCGCCAGGGGCCTGGGGAGGATGCTCTGTCACAGTACAAGGAAAGGACAAAGGGGGAGCAGTGGACCCGCAGAGGAGTTGAGGAGGGGGGAGCCACCGCCTTGGCCGATGCCAGGGCAGGGAGACGGGCTGTGCGGGGTGGACGCCGTGTTTCTGATGGCCGGGTGGCGGGAGGTGCCATGCGTTGAGCTCCAGGTACTGAAGTGAGAACAGCCACGGGGGAGGAGCCCTGAACGGTGACATGGTGGCTTTGAGGTGGAGAGGACCAGTTGGTAGTTGGATTTGGAGATGGGACGGGGCTCTGGGGAGTCTGAGCTGCAGATGAAGATACAAGAGTCATCCATGCTCAAGAGCCTGTTAGAACTGAGAGAGGACGGGTCCATCCAGGAAGAGGGTGGAGAGGGAGGGGCAGGCCCAGGCCGGGGTCGCAGGAACCCCCGCCTGTCTGCGGGGCAGGACGAGGAGAGAGGCAGGAGCGCCTAGCCCGCGGGTGCCAGGCAGATGCCACAGCCGGCCCTCTTCCCTTTCCCAGGCCCACAGTGCCCACTGCCCTTCAGTGTGTCCGACGTGACCAGCGGAGCGATCCAGTGTGAGCCAGCCCCGGGCCCGGGGGAGGCCGCTGTCCAGCTGTGCCAGCTGCGGTGCCGCCCGGGCTACCGGAGTGCCTTCCCACCAGAGCCGCTGGTGTGCAGCCTGGAGACCCGACGCTGGCGGTCACCGCCACCTCAGCCCCGCGCCTGCCAGCGTGAGTGGCCGCCGTGGGGTCTGCCCTGCACCCGGCTCCCTCGCGCTTCCCACACCCGGGGAGCACTTTGCCGGGAGCCGGGCGGCAGCTGGCGCAGGAGGAGGGCCTGCTGGGGCATTTCTGGAAGGGGCGGACGGGCTTCACAGCGCTCTGTGTGGCTTCTCTGCTCTGTGGAGGACTCCTGTCCTTTCAGGCTCTGCTGGTTGTCTCGGGGATAGGACTGTGTTCAGCAGGGGGGTGCTCTAAGGGCCACATGGGCCACTCTGTGTGGACAAGCTCAGAGCTGCTTGTCCGGCCTCTGAGTGTGACTCTGCCTCACCCGCCTCTCCCCCGGGTCCGTCTGGAGCATCGGGCTAACGCCCAGCAGAGCCGTGGGCCCATGCCCTGTTTGAGTGTCGGCAGAGCTCCTGTCCTGCCCGCCCACCGAGCCCACTTTCACGTGCATCTGGCTGTGAGGTGACACAGGCTCTGGCTGCATCTCCTTGGCAAAGGCTGGCATGGTGACTCAGCCAGGCAGGCCAGGGGCGGACGCTGGGACCTGTCACAAGGCTCTGGGTGGCTGGCAGAGTGTCAAAGGGCTCTTACTGTGACAAAGCATTCTGGGATAGAGGATGCTATCCAGAAAAAGTTCAAAACATGACGTAGACAGATAAGTGGATTGTCACCCTGACTATGACACAGTGGCCTGGGCTGAAATCCAGTCACAGTTGGATCTAGAGCAAGGGACATGGGAGAAGCGGGGTGTGGGTCTGAAACCCCAGGAGTTTCACTCAGGGCTACGGTGCCTGCTCTTCACCGGCAAAACCACACGCAGTTGCCCTGTTTGGATGCAAGATGGTACGGAAGCTTTTCCAAGAAGAATGTCTAGGACCCCGTCCCCTCCGTGTAAAGCAGCCTGGGGTAGAGGCTGAGGCAGGACTGAGCTGGCTGGGGTTGCTAAGTACTGCTGACGACAAGCTCTCACGCTGAGAAAGATCTAGACTACAGGAGTGACAGTGCAAGACGGCCGTGCTTGCGTGTTCCTAACGAAATGAAGGAGAGTTCTTTTTGCAGAGAAAATAAAACGAGAGTAGAAAAGGGTCCCGCCGGCCTGTCACCTGCACCTGCTGACCTCTGACCTGTCCCCGCAGGGCTCCAGCTGTGGCAGACGCTCCAGACCCAGGCGCAGTTCGAGCTCCGGCTCCCGCCCGGCAAGACGTGCAGTGCCGACTACGCGGGCTTGCTGCGGGCCTTCCGCGTCTTCCTCCTCGACGAGCTCTCAGCCCGCGGCTTCTGCCAGATCCGGGTACGTGGGGTACGTGGGGTACGTGGGGTACGTGGGGTACGTGGGGTACGTGGGGTACATGGGGTACGTGCCTGGCCTTCCCCGCAGCGGGGGCGGGGACTGCGCTCAGCGTCGCCCTGGCAGAGAGCCTCGGGGCCCAAACGAACCTACCGTCCAACCATCACCCATTGACCAGCGGGCACCTGGGGCCCAGGACGAGGAAGTAATTCAGTATTTATATGTCAGTGAGGCAGAACCCAGACCCATCTCATCGCTGCTCATTCCTGCTACAGAAAGATGTCACAGCCAACCTGTGTGGAGCATTGCCAGCTGCCGGGCTCTGTGCATCCCTAGGCATGGGCTAGCTCATGCAGGATTCACCGGGAGCCTACTGTTGTTGTTTGGGGGGGTGGAGATGAGAGGGTTCAGTGACTGCCCAGAGTCACACAGCTGGGAATGGAAGAGTCAGGCTGACTGCAGGGAGGGCACTGCCACTGCCGCTGGAGAATGGGCCTGGGGACAGGGGACAGGAAGGCTGAGATGCCATGGCCCACTCCCTGAGCCTCCGTGATGGATGCGTTTCTCAACAGACGCGCAAGAAGGCATCATGGGTCCTCCCTGGGAGGAGAGTGCTGCAGGCCGGCTGGAGAAACACAGAACCGGGAATGACACATATCCGAGTTCTGAGCCATGTAACAGGCAGGGGTGGTTTGAAGCCATGAGGATTCGCAGAGGGGGTCTTTGAAAGTCACTCAATTCTTAAGTCCTTGTTCGGCTCAGCGTCTGCCGACCCAAGGCAACTCATTTTTAACGCCTGATGCTAGGAATATTGCAGACCACACATTTTCAAAAAAAACCAAACAGAGAGTATCGATGCTAAAACAAACAGAAACACCTTTCGCCCCCTTCGCTCCAAAGCCATGCACCTGACAGCAGTCTCAGCAATGCCTCTTGATTACTGAGCACCAGCTGCGTGGCTGGAGCCATGTGGGAAGTTGTCTGTTCCTCAGCTCTAAGTGTTTCGGCACCCCGATCAGTGGGTATCATTACCCTCAATTGATAACAGAGTTAATGAAAGCCCATAGAGAGTAAGTCACCCAAGAGTTCGCACTGCTCAGTAAGCTAGGTCCGTCTAGACCAGGGGTGGTCAACCTTTTTATACCTACCGCCCACTTTTGTATCTCTGTTAGTAGTAAAATTTTCTAACCGCCCACCGGTTCCACAGTAATGGTGATTTATAAAGTAGGGAAGTAACTTTACTTTATAAAATTTATAAAGCAGAGTTATAGCAAGTTAAAGCATATAATAATAATTACTTACCAAGTACTTTATGTCAGATTTTTGCTAAGTTTGGCAGAATAAATCTTTATAAAACAACTTACTATAGTTAAATCTATCTTTTTATTTATACTTTGGTGGCTCCGCTACCACCCACCATAAAAGCTGGAACGCCCACTAGTGGGCGGTAGGGACCAGGTTGACTACCGCTGGTCTAGACTCTCATTATACCAGATCTGGAGCAGAAGGACTTGGGACACGTTGGGAGACAGAGCCCACAGGCCAGGGCAGTAGATAACGCACCATGAGGAAAGGCAACATCAGGGAGAAGTGAGGTTTTGGCTCGAGGGCTGGCGGCTGAAGGCCAGGGCCAAGGTGATTCTGGACTGTGGGTTGGGTGCCAGATGCCTTCACTTGCCTTCTCAGAACTGTCCCCCAGGCGCCCAGAGCTCTCCGTCACCTCTAGACACCCAAGCCCTTGAAGAACTGGCATCTGGGGTCGGATAGAGCAGGGCTATCCTAGCCCTCTAGGGCTATGCCCTTCGGAAGAGTGGGACGTGAGGAGGGCAGGGTGACCTGGTGCTGAACCCCAGACCCGGGCCCAGCACCGTCCTTGGGCCAGCCAGGCCCCACCCACCCTGCCCCGAAGGAGCCTTGAGTCCCAGGCATTCAGTGGGCACTGGAGGCGGCCATCTTAGGTTGGGAGCATGTGGGCTTTGGGTGTGCAGGGCAGTGGGTTCTGTAAGCTGGGTGACCAACAGGTTAGTCAACTTCCCTGAGCCTCGTTTTTCTCAGGTGAGGGGGAGAGGGGTGAAAAATGCTCTACCCCTGAGGGAGGTCGCAGGGAAAATTAAAGGCAGTAACTGTCCTCGTGGGGAGGACAAGGAGAGACGGAAGAAAGGACTCAGACCGTTCCGGATGGGTAGGTGGCAGGTTTGACAAGCGAGGGGGGACTCTCATTCCAGACCTGTCGTAAATGGTTGCAAGATGAGTAGATCTCTGTACTGAACCTTCAGTTTACACAGAGACCTCCATGGGTTCAGCCGTGTACATCTCCAGGCTGCGTCCTCGAAACGGCTCCCAGCGTGGTTACAGTGGGCAGAGCGTACCTTCCAAGGACGGGAGAGGGGGTGAGGGGCTTCTGACTGCCCGGGTCTGGCTTTGCGGGGTCACCCTGCTGTCTCGCCCTCTTGCTGACCTCCTTCAACAGCAACATAAACCCGTTGGGGGGCCTGCTGTGGGCTCAGCAAACCTGGCCCCCTGCTCTGCGTTCTTGAACTGAAGGCATCTGCCTCCGCAGGTGAAGACTTTCGGGACCCCCGTTTCCATTCCTGTCTGCAATGACTCCGCTGTGCAGGTGGGGTGTCTGACCGGGGAGCGCTTAGGAGTGAATGTCACGTGGAAAGTACGGCTTGAAGATGTCCCCGTGGCCTCTCTCCCTGACTTGCACGACATTGGTATGTCTTCCTCCATTGCTGCCTTAAAGAAGCTATGCAGGGCCTGACCTGTGGTGGCGCAGTGGATAAAGCGTCAACCTGGAAACACCGAGGTTGCTGGTTCAAAACCCTGGCTTTCCTGGTCAAGGCACATATGGGAGTTGATGCTTCCTGCTCCTCCCCCTTCTCTCTCTCTCTCTCTCTTTCTCTCTCTCTCCCTCCCCTCTAAAATAAATGAATAAATAAATTATTAAAAAAAAAAAGAAGCTATGCAGGGTCTCCGCGTCTTGGTTTCCTCACCTGTCACATTACGGTGAAGCCAGATTGCCTCCCCGTGAGCTGTGAGAATTATCCATCCACCTGGGAGGAGCTAAGTATTAAACAGTATGTAAAAATCGATAGATTTCTGATCAACAGCTCTACTAGAGTTAAATAGTATCACCTGATTGTGTTTCTGTGAACATTTTCTAATTCTTCCATTGATTTTCTGGGCACAGAGAGGGGACCCAGGTGTGAAGAAAGGGTGAGAGGGGTGGGTGAAGGAGTCTTCATTACCCGCTTCAAATTGTCATACTTGCCTCCGCCCACTCCCACTGTCAAGCCCGTTACTATGCTGTCTGCTCTCTCAGGCCGGGTTCATGATCCTTACCAATGGCCGACGACATTTCCATTGTGCAAACAGAGAAACTGAGGCTCCTGGCTTGGCCAAGGTTGCTTATCCAGATTAGTGCACCTTAGACCCGTGACTGAAGTCATGACATCCCGGACCAACGGGGACCACGTGGAAGCCACAGAACAGGCAGGAGCCATAGACCTGGGCAGGAGGACTGGTTGTACTCCCGTGTGACCTCGGGCCAGCCAGTCCTGTTCGCCGAGCCTCAGTCTCTCCTTCTTTACAGTGTAACACTGGATGATGCCTATGTCTCCTATCGGCACGGATGACCTAAGTGGCTCTGTCCCTGGGTCCTCGCTGGCCCTTGCGGAGTGCAGTGAGGTGACACTTCTGCCCCATCTGGTGTCTTACAGAGGAAGCCTTGGCAGGCCCGGGTCTCGCTGGGCGCTTTGCAGATCTGATCCAAAGTGGAGCGTTCCGGCTTCATCTGGATTCCAAGACGTTCCCCGCGGATACATCTGTCCGCTTCCTCCAAGGGGACGGCTTTGGCCCCTCCCCCGCGACACAATACGGGTGCTTGGAAGGATTCTACAGGGTGTCGGCCACCAGCAACGCCAGTCGGGACCCACTGGGGTGCGGTAGGTCCACCCCCCTCCCTGGACTGCTGGTACTGAGCTGTGTGAGGCTGTGGGGAGGCCATCAGGGCTCCGAGAGAGGGTGGACAACAGAGTGGAGAATCGTTCACTGATTTATTCAAGTGTTCCAGCCCTTCACTGTGCGTGGGCAGGCGGTCCTCACCCACTAGGTAGCGATGGAAGCTGGAGGCACAGATGAGCGGATGGGAGGAAGAACCCTGATGACCGGAGTGATCCCTTCCTCCTGGCTCTTGACACGCTTGGACCCTGGGGGCTGGGCTGCACTGTCCTTGTGGCAAAGGCCAATGTCTACCCTGTGTGCTCCGTGACATTTCTCAGTCTGTTTGCTCAACACCACCCCCAGCTGGCCCTCCGTTGGCCCAGGACGTGACTCCCAGGCGAGGGACCTGGAGGCGGCTGACAGGCCGCTCTGGGCTCGCACACAGCCTTGGTGGCCGCTTTCGCTAGAACGCAGCTGCAAGTTCCTCGAATGGAAGGGGAGCGAGTTTCCCGTTGCTGTTGCCCCAGATCACCACCGGCTTGGTGGCTTAGAACAGCACACGTTTGGTGTCGTGCAGCTCTGCCGGCCCGAATGCCGACACGGGTCTCACTGGGCTGATGTCGAGGCGGCAGCGGGCTGCCTTCCTGCCGAGGGCCCTCGACCTCCCGTGGCGTTCTCAGCTCCGAGACGTGGCCCACACCGCTTGGCTCGTGGCTTCCTTTCTTGGTCTTCAAAGCCAGCAGGGTCCTAGCTCTCTGACCGTTCTGCTGCGGCCGCGGCTCCCCGGGACTCTTGTCTTTCATTTCTAAGGGCTCTTCTGATTAAACACAGCTGGATGAGCCAGGACACTCTCCCTATTTGAAGGTCAGTTGATTAGTGACCTCAATTCCATCTGCTGCCTTAGTTTCCCTTTGTTGTGGAACCTAACACGTTCACCGGCCCCCGGGGATTAGGACGTGGCCGTCTTCGGGGGCCGTGGTTCTGTCTACAGCCGAACCTTCCAGGGTCTCACGATGAAAAGCCTCCCTCCTACGCGGCATGAGACACAGAGGCGTCTTTATTGAGCTGAAGAGGGAGCTGTTTCTTGGTTGTTTTGTTTATATTGGTTGCAACACAAAAGCTGCACAATCTTTCCTTTCATGAGATCCAGGCCAAGTTCTTAACTCCACGTTGAACTTGAGATGCAGGGAGACCTCGGTACAGTAACGGGAAACACAACCACTTCACACCGACACTTACAGAGGATTTTGCCGATTAAGTACACCCTCGCAAATGTTTAACTCTCACGACAGCCCCCCGTGGCGGGCCACTTCCCCATTTGTCAGATGAAGAGGTCGAGGCTCACACGAAATGAGATCGTGCATCTTTAGGGCCCAGAAGCAGGGCGGACACAAAGGAAGGACTTAGGTTCCTGAACCCAGTGATCTGTGGGTGGGTCACCCCAGGTCCTCTGGGACCAGAGCTCACGCTATTTCCACCTCAGCAGAGCAGCCCAGACCCAAAGGAGCAGAAATGGCAGCACGACCTGCCCGGGTGGGTGAAACAGGGTCACAGCCATGAAGGTGTTTAGAGCACCGCCGCTGTGTTCTCAGACTTGTCACGAAGAGGCCAGACTCTGAATTGGGGGGGGGGGGTGTATGTGGGGGGGTGCGGGGGGGCTGGAGTCTGCTTTAGAGTCCCTCTAGGTAGTGCTGGTAAGGGGGTCTGGGAGCCCCACTCTGAAGCTCACTGACTCAGGTGCGCCCTCTAAAGGGCAGAGCCAACAGGCAGAGCAGCAGGAGAAGGAGGAGGAGATGGGTACTAATTACTTAAGGGCCAGGTCAGAGCACCTGTCCTGCCTCTGTGCCTTTAAGCAAGTCCCATTCCCGGGGGGGGGGGGGGGGGATGCCGGGGGATGGGGAGGAGGGTAGAGGGCTCCGAGGAAGGGACCCATTTCCTATAAAATAAAGGGGCTGGGCTGGAGAGCTCATTCTGAACTTCCTTCTGAGGAACTGGATTGATTAGATTATCAGTTCCTGTCTACCAGGATGGGTAAGCCAGCTCACCGGGGAGGTGAGAGGGGAAAGCTGAGACTGTCTTTCCTGAAGGGGGAAGACCTGCATGTCCCAACCAGGGTGACAGACTGGGAGCCATGGTGGTGATGGAGCACCTGGGGAAGGGGCGAGTGCAAGGCCTTCCCTGGCCCACACTAGCGGGCTCTAGGGCGGGGCGGGGCCATTTTTTTCTGTAAAGGACCAGGCAGCAAGTATCTTCGGTTGTATAGATTGTGTTTGGTTTTTGTCTTGATGATTCAGCTCATCCATTGCAGGGAGGAAAACGTGGTTGAGTTTCAATCAAACTTTATTTGCCAAACAGAAGGTGAACCGAGTTTGGCCCAGGGGCTGAGGTTATGATTTGTGCACAGGTCCCAGCTCTACGTAAACCTACATTCTGTCTTGCAACTGCTGCTGGGTTTTACTGACTCACAAAGAATTGTCGTCCGCAGTCTTCAGCCACACCCCCTTACTCCAGATGGTTAGAAAGACGAGAGACTAGAATTCACAAAAGCCCTGGGTTTTCTCCAATATCAATAATAGCTATGTGTTGTTGAGTTTCTGATCTGTGCTGGGCCCTCCTAGCGTCGCTCTGGGTCGGAGAGTCGGGAACTGGGAATCCCAGCCTATGGGTGAAATAGCCATGGACATGGGCAGTGAAGAGTCCTAGGCAACGACTCTTTGATGTTAGGAGGACCTGGGTTCACGTTCTGGCTCTGACACCTTCTAAACCTGGGATCTTGAGACATTGCTTCTCCTTACTAGGCATGCTCTGAAAAACGGGGATAACAATACTGATTTCATAGGGGTTGTGGTTTGGATAGCTTCAAGTAATCAAGGCAGATCACATCTCTGCACACACAGGGGAGTCTCAGCAGATGACTGTGTTGTTAACACGCTGTGCTGAGATGGAAATGCAGCTCTATCGGGTCCCAAGGTCTCTGTTCTGTCCTCGCATCACACGCCTCCCCTCTCAGCCGGCGGGTTCTTAGTGAAATGACACCCATGGTTCTTGTCTCTGTCTCTCATTGGCTCTCTTCCCTTCTGAAGCACATCTGGAACACAGCTGTGAGCGACAAGCAGAGCATTGTCTTGTGGAGATGAGCAGGGTTTCCGTGACTCTCTCAGGGGGCTAATCCGGACGATCCCCTTGGAGGGTGGTGGGAATACCCACCCCCATGACTCCCAACCCCCGTGACTCCCATAGGCACGGTGGCCTTTATCCCGGGGCTGGACCTGCGGGGCCTCGGGCTTTGTGTGTGTGGCTTCAGTGGGGTCAGGTATGGTCTCCCTCTTGCCTGAAGTTCAGTCATGTGGTTATTTCCTGGAATTACCTGTCGGCAGCTTTCATACCAGGTTGGTCCACTAAGGACAATCCCAGAGAAATTGTCTGACGCTTCCATTTTCCATTCTGGACAGCACTAAATTTTATTCATTTATTATAAGAACTATGGGTTCTTAAAGATAGTTCTCCATGGAATCTTTCTGGAGTAATAAGCCTTCTTTCCTTCCTTCTTCCCTTTCCTTCCTTCCTTCCTTCCTTCCTTCCTCCCTTCCTTCCTTCCTCCTCCCTCCCTCCCTCTCTCCCTCCCCCCCTCCCCCTCCCTCCCTCCCTTCCTTTCTTATATGTGTGCCTTCTTAAACCTTTCTGTCCATCCATCCATCCAAGCTCTCAGAATACAACTCTGTGTCAAACATCATGTTATATACTCAGGGAAGCAGCAGGCATGGCTCTGCTTTCAAGGAACTGGCAGTCCAGTTGGGGAGAGCTAAGTGAACAGACAGCTAAACTGTCGTGTGAAAAAGTTTTCTGTTCCCAGGCAGGGCCGCCAGGGAAGGCTCGCTGGGGTGGGGGGTGGGGGTGGGGCACAGGCTGGCTTGAGGCCTTGAAGGCGGGTTACCGTGACTGCTTGACAGGAGCAGCTGAGAAAGGATGTGCGTGCGTGTGTGCGTGTGTGCGTGCGTGCGTGTGTGCGTGCATGCATGTGTGCGTGTGTGCATGTGTGCGTGCATGTGTGCACAAGCACCCGTGTTGAAGGTGCTAGAGACATTCCAGAAATGGAGATTAGTGCCCAAGCGAGGTGTCCTGAGTGGGGTGGCTTCATGGGCACAGTGCACATAACTCACGTGGCTGGAGAGTGAGGCGTGCGGGGAACGTGGCAGGACATGAGGCCAGAGAGACAGGCCGGGTCCAGAGTGGGAGAGGCCGTGGGGCCTGCGCTCCAAGCGTGGGGAGCGGGGACACCTGAAAGAATTCTAAGTTGGACAGTGACAGGTCCAGACATGGAGAGTCAGCCGCCCTAAGGCGTGAAGAACCACTATGCTTCCTTACGAACTATTTTCTTCAGCAGACGCATGGCGGTCACTTGTTGAGGGACCGTGGGGTGGGGTGGGCATGACCAAAGCTTTGTGAAACTCACAGCCTCAAAACAGGGCTTCACACGGGTTTCCCAATGACCCTCATGGAGGGCTAACTGAAGGCTAAGTGCCCGTAGTTGGCGTGGACTCAGGGTCAGGGAGAGGGCCCACCTGCCACTGTCTCACTGTGACCTACGCAAGGGTTCGTCTGGGTGGAGGAGGCTGTCGATGTCAGCGAGGAAGGGAACAGCAGGCAAGGTCCCCGGGCACAGTCGGAGGCTGCAGCTTACTGAGCTCGCGGCCCCGAGCCCGCACCTCGGGCTGGCTGCGAAGGTTACGTTTTCCCTTAGCCATGGACTTGGAGATCACTTAAAACACACACACACACACACACACACACACACACACACACACCCCAGCCACAGCACTGGGTTAAAGCACTAGAGGTGATCAACAGCCTGACTCAGAGAGGTACTGAAACCCCACGCTCTGAGGGAGGCACACACACACACACACACACACACACCAGCCACAGCACTCGGGGCAGGCCAGAACATACACACACACACACACACACACACACACACACACAACCAGCCACAGCACTGGGTTAAAGCACTAGAGGTGATCAACAGCCTGACTCAGAGAGGTACTGAAACCCCACGCTCTGAGGGAGGCCAGCCAGGCTCGGGGCAGGCCAGAACACACACACACACACACACACACACACCAGCCACAGCACTCGGGGCAGGCCAGAACACACACACACACACACACACACACACACAACCAGCCACAGCACTGGGGTTAAAGCACTAGAGGTGATCAACAGCCTGACTCAGAGAGGTACTGAAACCCCACGCTCTGAGGGAGGCCAGCCAGGCTCGGGCGGCCAGAACACACAGCGCTGGTTTCCAGGACGTGTCTCGGGTTTCTGATTGACTCAGCGCCGCCGGTGCCAGTGCCGCCCGGAGAGAGGGCTGGTGAAGGCCACGCTGGCTTCCGTCTTGCTTGGCCCACATGTCCATGCTTCCTGCTTGGTCAAAGGAAGTCGTGTGAACCGGGGGACGGAGGAGAGGCTGTGGTTTGGAGAGAATGGGACTCGGGCCCAAAGTCATGTAGGCAGAGCGGGGAGAGGAACTTGACCCAGTCCGCCCACCGCCACGTGCATACCCCACACCGTGCTCCACCGTATCCTTACCTTTGGGGAATGTTTTTGTGGCGACTCATGGTTGGACCTCACCTTGCAGGTTCTTCTCCAGCGTCCCCTCGTCCCCTCGTCTACTGAGTTTTACCTCCGCAGCTGGCCTTGCTTGACACTTTCCTTTCTGTTCCTTGAATAGCCCGAACTCATCCCTACTGCAGGGCTTCTGCACGTGCCTAGAGTTCTCTGCTGCTAGATCTCTGCCTGGGGTGCTCCTCATCATTCCAGCCTCACGCGTCACCTCCCGGGGGTCTTGCTCCCCAGCAGGCCCTCCCCCTGCCACGTCATGTCACCCATCGCTGAACTTCTCAGTAGACACCCTCTCCATCCCACGAGCCTCTGTCACCTCCTGGAGAGCAGGGACCTGCCAGCCTTCTTCACAACTTGTCCCTGACTCTCAGAGCCTGACACACGCCAGGTCCTCCATGCACCTTTGTTCAAGGACCGAGGTCTTTTGCTGACGGTGGGGGGTCCACGTACTATACCTGCCCTGCGTGTTGTGAGGTAGCACCTCTGACGCAGGCATCTTCTCCTCAACTCCATTTCCCTGTTTCTCTTTCCCAGTGAAATGTCCTGCAGGAAGCTATTTTCAGGAGAAGCGATGTCTTCCCTGTCCTGTTGGATTCTACCAAGAACGGGCAGCGAGTTTGACCTGCGTCCCGTGTCCCGTGGGCAGGACCACCACTTCTGTGGGAGCCTTCAGTCAGACTCACTGTAAGTCCTGCAGGGCCCTGCTTTGAAACAGAAAGCTGCAGTGCAGTGGGGGACGCAGCGGGATGTCTCGCCCTTGGCACTGCTGAGACTCTTCATTCTGGGGGGGCTGTCCCATGCATGCAGGATGTTGACTTAGTGGCACGGCTGCCCCTTACCTGTTAGATGACAGTGGCACCCCCCCCACCCCACCAAGCTGTGACAACCAAACACATCTCCGGACATTGCCAAGAGTGTCTCGAATGGGGAAAAACATGCCCGCCATTGAAAAGCCCTGGGTTCAAAGCATAGTGGTCAAAGGAGCCACCATCTTTGCATGCCTGTGCTCACCCGGACCAAGGCGGGGCATTCTACTGGTGCGGTCTCATTTAATCCTCACAATTCCCCTTCTAGAGAAATACGATACGCCCGACTTTTACAGGTAAGAAAAAGGTTAGGACTTGGAGAAGTAATTGAGCCAAAGTCACTCAGCGAGTGAGTGACATGGCTGGCCTTTGATCTTGGTATTGTCTGATTCCGAAACTTGTGATTTTTTTTGTTTTTTTTTGCGTCGACCTTATCAGATCGAGAAGTGGAAGATATTTTCCACCTACAGGCACCGCCGCCGTGTCGTTCGTGCGTTCTTAGCCCTGTACGTGCATCAGGACGCTGTGTACGGTGGCCTTCCCAGATGTCACATGATTTCACTTGCCCTACTTACCAGTCACCTGGGTATTACGGGGTTTTTCCTGGCCGGGACTCATGACTTGCCTTCTTGTGTGGGTTTTTGTTTTTTTTTTTTTTAATTTTTATGTGAGCCTGAAACTGTGTCAACTAGAGGCAAACTATTACTGCTTAGCATCTGAATAGCGCCTAGAATTTGAGAAGAAGCCAAAGACAGCTGGCCCCTTTCTCTGAGAAAGGCGGCTTCCTGGGCCAAGAGAGATGTGGGGAAGGGGAAGGGGCGGGGCTTCGTCGGCTGGGCTTCAGCGTCCCACCCGGCGTCCCACCCGGCTCCCCTCCCGGCTCCCCTCCCGGCGTCCCTCCCGGCGTCCCTCCCGGCTCCCCTCCCGGCGTCCCTCCCGGCGTCCCACCCGGCGTCCCTCCCGGCTCCCCTCCCGGCGTCCCTCCCGGCGCCCCTCCCGGCGTCCCACCCGGCGTCCCTCCCGGCGCCCCTCCCGGCGCCCCTCCCGGCGCCCCTCCCGGCGCCCCACCCGGCGTCCCACCCGGCGTCCCTCCCGGCGTCCCTCCCGGCGCCCCTCCCGGCGCCCCTCCCGGCGCCCCACCCGGCGTCCCACCCGGCGTCCCTCCCGGCGTCCCTCCCGGCGTCCCTGCCAGCGCCCCTCCCGGCGTCCCACCCGGCGCCCCTCCCGGCGTCCCTCCCGGCGCCCCTCCCGGCGTCCCTGCCGGCGTCCCACCCGGCGTCCCTCCCGGCGCCCCTCCCGGCGCCCCTCCCGGCGTCCCTCCCGGCGCCCCTCCCGGCGTCCCTC